>NW_027197762.1:0-55211 GCF_038502225.1 Cherax quadricarinatus | reverse complement strand
CATCATTTTACCACATTTTTCGATTTTTTCAATGCTTTAGGAATTTTTAAAAAAATATATGAAATATACAAAATTATTTCTGAATTTCATCGAAATTTTAGGGGCTTTTTGAAAAATATGTAATATACTTTAAAATGTTGAAAAGCCTCGAAAATTTCAATTCCATTGGTAATTCCGATAAAATAGTTTGAAAATCCATGAATTTTAGCTAAAAAATCAGCTTTGTCTGAAAACTGTTCTAAATGCTCCAAATCGTCGAAATATCATCATTTTATCAAATATTTTGATTTTTTCAAGGCTTCTGGTATTTCATATATTTCAGGCATTTCAAATATTTCATTTATTTTTAAAAATACCAAAAGCATTGAAAAAATCGAAAAATATGGCAAAATGATGTTTTACTGCGTATTTCGACGATTTAGAGCATTTAGAACACTTTTCAGACAAATATGATTTTTTTTTAGCTAAAATTCATGGACTTTCAAACTTTTTTATCAGAATTACTGATGGAATTGAATTTTATGCCGAAAGTACCTTAAATATGACATTTTAGTGTAGTATTGTGTCAATATATATTTCAAGTGTGAAAATCCATGTATTTTAGCTAAAAAGAAAGGTTTGCGTGAAAAGTGCTCTAAATGCTACAATTCGTCGAAATATGCAGTAAAACATCATTATACCATATTTTTCGATTTTTTCAATGCTTTTGCTATTTTTAAAAATACCTGAAGCATTGAAAAAATCGAAAAATATGGAAAAATGATGTTTTGCTGCATATTTCGACGATTTTCAGAATTTAGAGCACTTTTCAATTAAACCTTACTTTTTAGCTAAAATACTTGGATTTTCACACTTGAAATATTTATTGACACAATACTACACTAAAATGTCATATTTATGTTACTTTCAGCATAAAATTCAATTCCATCAGTAATTCTGATAAAAAAGTTTGAAAATCTATGAATTTTAGCTAAAAATCAGGTTTGTCTGAAAAGTGATCTAAATGCTCTAAATCGTCGAAATATGCAGTAAAACATCATTTTACCACATTTTTTTTATTTTTTCAATGCTTTTGGTATTTTTAAAAAATATATGAAATGCCTGAAGTGTATGAAATACCTGAAGCATTGAAAAAATCGAAAAATATGGTAAAATGATGTTTTACTGCATATTTCGACGATTTGGAGCATTTAGAACACTTTTCAGATAAAGCTGATTTTTTAGCTAAAATTCATGGATTTTCAAACTTTTTTATCAGAATTACTAATGGAATTGAAATTTTCGAGGCTTTTCAACTTTTTAAAGTATATTACATATTTTCCAAAATGCCCATGAAATTTCGATGAAATTCAGAAATAATTTTGAATATTTCACATATTTTTTTAAAAATACCAAAAGCATTGAAAAATCGAAAAATGTGTCAAAATGATGTTTTGCTGCATATTGCGACGATTTAGAGAATTTAGAACATATTTCAGACAAACCTGATTTTTTAGCTAAAATTCATGGATTTTCAAACTTTTTTATCAGAATTACTGATGGAATTGAATTTTATACTGAAAGTAACTTAAATATGACATTTTAGTGTAGTATTGTGTCAATATATATTTCAAGTGTGAAAATCCAAGTATTTTAGCTAAAAAGTAAGGTTTAATTGAAAAGTGCTCTAAATTCTGAAAATCGTCGAAATATGCAGCAAAACATCATTTTTCCATATTTTTCGATTTTTTCAATGCTTCAGGTATTTTTGTTTGAAAAGTGCTCTAAATGCTCCAAATCGTCGAAATATGCAGTAAAACATCATTTTACCATATTTTTCTATTTTTTCAATGCTTTTGCTATTTTTAAAAATACCTGAAGCATTGAAAAAATTGAAAAATGATGTTTTACTGCATATTTCGACGATTTGGAGCATTTAGAACACTTTTCAGACAAACCTGACTTTTTAGCTAAAATTCATCGATTTTCAAACTTTTTTATCAGAATTACTGATGGAATTGAATTTTATGCTGAAAGTAACTTAAATATGACATTTTAGTGTAGTTTTGTGTCAATATATATTTGAAGTGTGAAAATCCATGTATTTTAGCTAAAAAGAAAGGTTTGTGAAAAGTGCTCTAAATGCTCCAAATCGTCGAAATATGCAGTAAAACATCATTTTACCATATATTTCGATTTTTTCAATGCTTTTGCTATTTTTAAAAATACCTGAAGCATTGCAAAAATCGAAAAATATAATAAAATGATGTTTTACTGCATATTTCGACGATATGGAGCATTTAGAACACTTTTTAGACAAACCTTATTTTTTTAGCTAAAATTCATGGATTTTCAAACTTTTTTATCAGAATTACTAATGGAATTGAATTTTCTGCTGAAAGTAACTTAAATATGACAGTTTAGTGTAGTATTGTGTCTATATATTTCAAGTGTGAAAATCCATGTAAAGAAAGTTTGTGAGAAAAGTGCTCTAAATTCTCTAAATCGTAGAAATATGCAGTAAAACATCATTGTACCATATTTTTCGATTTTTTCAATGCTTCAGGTATTTTTAAAAATAGTAAAAGCATTGAAAAAAATCGAAAAATTTGGTAAAATGATGCTTTACTGCATATTTCGACCATTTTCAGCATTTAGAACACTTTTGAGACAAACCTGATTTTTCAGCTTAAATTCATGGATTTTCAAACTTTTTTATCAGAATTGCTAATGGAATTGAAATTTTCGAGGCTTTCCAACATTTTAAAGTATATTACATATTTTTCAAAAAGTCCATAAAATTTCGATGAATTTCAAAAATAGTTTTGAATGTTTCATATATTTTTCTAAAAATACCAAAAGCATTAAAAAGATCGAAAAATGTGGCAAAAATTATATTTTAGTGCATATTTCGACGATTTAGAGCATTTATAACACTTTTCAGACGAACCTGATTTTTTAGCTAAAATTCATGGATTGTCAAACTTTTTTATCAGAATCACTGATGGAATTTAATTTTATGCTGAAAGTAACTTAAATATGGCATTTTAGTGTAGAATTGTGTCAATACATATTGCAAGTGTGAAAATCCATGTATTTTAGCTAAAAAGAAAGGTTTGTGTGAAAAGTACTCTAAATTCTCCAAATCGTCGAAATATGCAGTAAAACATCATTTTACCATATTTTTCGATTTTTTCAATGATTCAGATATTTTTAAAAATAGCAAAAACATTGAAAAAATAAAAAAATATGGTAAAATGATGAATTACTGCATATTTCGACGATTTTCAGCATTTAGAGCACTTTTCAATTAAACCTTACTTTTTAACTAAAATACATGGATTTTCACACTTGAAATATTTATTGACACAAAACTACACTAAAATGTCATATTTAAGTTACTTTCAGCATAAAATTCAATTCCATCAGTAATTCTGATAAAAAAGTTAAAAAAACCTGATTTTTTAGCTAAAAGCTAGAAAATCAGGTTTGTCTGAAAAGTATCCTAAATGACCTAAATCGTCGAAATATGCAGTAAAACATCATTTTGCCACATTTTTCGATTTTTTCAATGCTTTTGGTATTTTTAAAAAATATATGAAATATTCAAAAATATTTCTGAATTTCATCAAAATTTTATGGGCTTTTTGAAAAATATGCAATATACTTTAAAATGTTGAAAAGCCTTGAGAAATTCAATTCCATTAGCAATTCTGATAAAAAAGTTTGAAAATCCATGAATTTTAGCTAAAATATCAGGTTTGTCTGAAAAGTGTTCTAAATGCTCCAAATCGTCGAAATATGCAGTAAAACATCATTTTACAATATTTTTCGATTTTTTTCAATGCTTCAAGTATTTTTAAAAATAGCAAAAGCGTTGAAAAACTCCAAAAATGTGGTAAAATGATATT
This sequence comes from Cherax quadricarinatus, assembly GCF_038502225.1. Classification (NCBI taxonomy): domain Eukaryota; kingdom Metazoa; phylum Arthropoda; class Malacostraca; order Decapoda; family Parastacidae; genus Cherax; species Cherax quadricarinatus. Next base: position 51,321 of record NW_027197762.1, on the reverse strand, counting down.
TTACTGCAAATTTCGACGAATTGGAGCATTTAGAGCACTTTTCACACAAACCTTTCTATTTAGCTAAAATACATGGATTTTCACACTTGAAATATATATTGACACAATACTACACTAAAATGTCATATTTAAGTTACTTTCAGCATAAAATTAAATTCCATCAGTAATTCTGATAAAAAGGTTTGAAAATCCATGAATTCTAGCTAAAAAATTATGATTGTCTAAAAAGTGTTCTAAATGCTCCAAATCGTCGAAATATGCAGAAAAACATCATTTTACCATATTTTTCGATTTTTTTCAAAGCTTCAGGAATTTAAAAAAATAGCAAAAACATTGAAAAAATCGAAAAATATGGTAAAATGATATTTTACTGCAAATTTCGACGAATTGGAGCATTTTCACACATACCTTTCTTTTTAGCTAAAATCCATGGATATTCACACTTGAAATATATATTGACACAATACTACACTAAAATGCCGTATTTAAGTTACTTTCAGCATTAAATTCAATTCCATCAGTAATTATGATAAAAAAGTTTGAAAATCCATGAAATTTATCTAAAAAATCAGGTTTGTCTGAAAAGTGTTCTTAATGCTCTAAATCGTCGAAATATGCAGTAAAACATCATTTTGCCACACTTTTCGATTCTTTCAATGCTCTTGGTATTCTTAAAAATATATATGAAATATTCAAAATTATTTCTGAATTTCCTCGAAATTTTATGGGCTTTTTGAAAAATATGTAATATACTTTAAAATGTTGAAAAGCCTCGAAAATTTCAATTCCATTGGTAATTCTGATAAAATAGTTTGAAAATCCATCAATTTTAGCTAAAAAATCAGCTTTGTCTGAAAACTGTTCTAAATGCTCCAAATCGTGGAAATATGCAGTAAAACATCATTTTATCAAATATTTTGATTGTTTCAATGCTTCAGGTATTTCATATATTTCAGGCATTTCAAATATTTCATTTATTTTTAAAAATTCCAAAAGCATTGAAAAAATCGAAAAATATGGTAAAATGATGTTTTACTGCATATTTCGACGATTTAGAGCATTTAGAGCACTTTTCAGACAAACATGATTTTTTAGCTAAAATTCATGGATTTTCAAACTTTTTTATCAGAATTACTGATGGAATTGAATTTTATGCTGAAAGTACCTTAAATATGACATTTTAGTGTAGTATTGTGTCAATATATATTTCAAGTGTGAAAATCCATGTATTTTAGCTAAAAAGAAAGGTTTGTGTGAAAAGTGCTCTAAATGCTACAATTCGTCGAAATATGCAGTAAAACATCATTATACCATATTTTTCGATTTTTTCAATGCTTCTGCTATTTTTAAAAATACCTGAAGCATTGAAAAAATCGAAAAATATGGTAAAATGATGTTTTACTGCATATTTCGACGAATGGAAGCATTTAGAACACTTTTTTTAGCTAAAATTCATGGATATTCAAACTTTTTTATCAGAATTACTAATCGAATTGAATTTTTCAAGGCTTTTCAACATTTTAAATTATACTACATATTTTTCAAAAAGCCCATAAAATTTCGATGAAATTCGGAAATATTTTTCAATATTTCACACATTTCTGAAAAATACCAAAAGCATTGAAAAAATTGAAAAATGTGGCAAAAATGATGTTCTACTGCATATTTAGACGATTTAGAGCATTTAGAACACTTTTCAGACAAACCTTGTTTTTTAGCTAAAATTCCTGGATTTTCAAACTTTTTTATCAGAAATACTGATGGAATTGAATTTTATGCTGAAAGTAACTTAAATATGAGATTTTAGTGCAGTATTGTGTCAATAAATATTTCAAGTGTGAAAATCCATGTATTTTAGCTAACAAGTAAGGTTTAATTGAAAAGTGCTCTAAATTCAGAAAATCGTCAAAATATGCAGCAAAACATCATTTTACCATATATTTCGATTTTTAAATGTTTCAGGTATTTTTAAAAATAGCAAAAGCATTGAAAAAATCGAAAAATATTGTAAAATGATGTTTTACTGCATATTTCAACGATCTGGAGCATTTAGAGCACTTTTCACACAAACCTTTCTTTTCAGCTAAAATACATGGATTTTCACATTTGAAATATATATTGACACAATACTGCACTAAAATGTCATATTTAAGTTACTTTCAGCATAAAATTCAATTCCATCAGTAATTCTGATAAAAAAGTTTGAAAATCCATGAAATTTAGCTAAAAAATCAGGTTTGTCTGAAAAGTGTTCTAAATGCTCTAAATCGTCGAAATATGCAGTAAAACATCATTTTGCCACATTTTTCGATTTTTTCAAATCTTTTTGTATTTTTAAAAAAAATATATGAAATATTCAAAATTATTTCTGAATTTCATTGAAATTTTATGGGCTTTTTGAAAAATATGTAATATACTTTAAAATGTTTAAAATCCTCGAAAATTTCAATTCCATTAGCAATTCTGATAAAAAGTTTTAAAATCCATGAATTTTAGCTAAAAAATCAGTTTTGTCTGAAAAGTGTTCTCAATGTTCCAAATCGTCGAAATATGCAATAAAACATTATTTTGCCATATTTTTCGATTTTTTCAATGCTTTTGTTATTTTTAAATATAAATGAAATATCTGAAATGCCTGAAATATATGAAATACCAGAAGCATTGAAAAAATCAAAATATTTGATAAAATGATGTTTTACTGCATATTTCGACGATTTGGAGCATTTAGAACAGTTTTCAGGCAAATTTTATTTTTTTTAGCTATAATTCATTGATTTTCAAACTATTTTGTCAGAATTATCAATGGAATTGAAATTTTCGAGGCTTTTCAACTTTTTAAAGTATATTACATATTTTTCAAAAAGCCCATAAAATTTCGATGAAATTCAGAAATAATTTTGAATATTTCATATATTTTTTTAAAAATTCCAAAAGCATTGAAAAAATCGAAAAATTTGGCAAAATGATGTTTTGCTGCATATTTCGACGATTTTCAGAATTTAGAGCACTTCTCAATTAAACCTTACTTTTTAGCTAAAATACTTGGATTTTCACACTTGAAATATTTATTGACACAATACTACAGTAAAATGTCATATTTATGTTATTTTCAGCATAAAATTCAATTCCATCAGTAATTCTGATAAAAAAGTTTGAAAATCCATGAATTTTAGCTAAAAAATCAGGTTTGTCTGAAAAGTGATCTAAATACTCTAAATCCTCGAAATATGCAGTAAAACATCATTTTGCCACATTTTTTTATTTTTTCAATGCTTTTGGTATTTTTAAAAAATATATGAAATGCCTGAAATATATGAAATACCTGAAGCATTGAAAAAATCGAAAAATATGGTAAAATGATGTTTTACTGCATATTTCGACGATTTGGAGCATTTAGAACACTTTTCAGATAAAGCTGATTTTTTAGCTAAAATTCATGGATTTTCAAACTTTTTTTTATCAGAATTATTAATGGAATTGAAATTTTCGAGGCTTTTCAACTTTTTAAAGTACATTGCATATTTTCCAAAAAGCTCATAAAATTTCGATGAAATTCAGAAATAATTTTGAATATTTCACATATTTTTTTAAAAATACCAAAAGCATTGAAAAATCGAAAAATCTGGCAAAATGATGTTTTGCTGCATATTGCGACGATTTAGAGAATTTAGAACACATTTTAGACAAACCTGATTTTTTTAGCTAAAATTCATGGATTTTCAAACTTTTTTATCAGAATTACTGATTGAATTGAATTTTATACTGAAAGTAACTTAAATATGACATTTTAGTGTAGTATTGTGTCAATATATATTTCAAGTGTGAAAATCCAAGTATTTTAGCTAAAAAGTAAATTTTAATTGAAAAGCGCTCTAAATTCTGAAAATCGTCGAAATATGCAGCAAAACATCATTTTTCCATATTTTTCGATTTTTTCAATGCTTCTGGTATTTTTGTTTGAAAAGTGCTCTAAATGCTCCAAATCGTCGAAATATGCAGTAAAACATCATTTTACCATATTTTTCGATTTTTTCAATGCTTTTGCTATTTTTAAAAATACCTGAAGCATTGAAAAAATCGAAAAATGATGTTTTACTGTATATTTCGACGATTTGGAGCATTTAGGGAAGATACTTGTTAACAGAGAATAATTGTTGAGAGAGGGTGGTTTTCGAGGGAGGGTAGTTGAGGGAGGATGGTCGTAGGATTAAAGGATGATAGTTGGAGAATGGTAGGTAGGAGATTTTGAGTTGAGAAGAGAGCTTGGACCTGAGTGATCATTCAGTGGTCCTGACAATAAAAAGAATGCAAACACATACGGTAATAACACTAAATAAAGGTCACAACACAAACACATTCTATCACACTATATCAAAATAATCAACAGTTGTTAAAAATCCTATTAAATTCTAAATTTCTAAAGACTTGAAATTTTCTCAAGGTTCTTGAAGGCACCTCGGTAATTATAAAAATCACGATAAAAGTAAGAAAGGCTTAAGTCATGAACAAACAGCTAAACTGTGTTCTGTCATCAGCTACACACCACAATTTACACAAAGGACGGGAAGGAGAAGAGCATCTGCAAACAGGAGGGTATGGGAGAGATGTGTGCGTCCAATACTCAGTCAACAGGGCCATATCAAAGTGACGATTCCTGTTAAACGAGGAGGGCCAAACACCCACATCCTGCCGAACACAATATGGATTACTTCTTGTCTGCAGAGCACACCACTTTCCAATGACATCTATATATGTGTGGTCCATGAAATCACTGTCAAGCAGAAGCCTGCTATTCAGCGAGTTCGTCAAAGTAGCTTTTATCTAGGCTAACCTCTGTTGCATTTTTAAGATTACAGGGTAGAGAGAAGTATACTGAACCAGGGTAAACAGAGCACAATGGAATCCAAGTACACCCTGAATCGAAATATAGTTTAGCGAGCTATCTGGATGAGAGCAGCGAGGATTGCGTAAAGCTCAGCAGTGAACACATAAGACTCATTTAGTAACTCTGCAGAGTACGTGTCTTCATTGATGATCACTGCAAGGCCACCACCACCCAAACTTTTTAGCACATTAATAAAGACTTCTTCCTGATGGAGGGCAGTTGTTGGAGGATGTTGCGAGTAAGGGATTTGAAAAAGGTTTATATTATTTCTTGGAGTTATATGAAGAAGCTCCTAATTAGTAGTTAACCTGCAACTAGATCGCCCCTTACTAGCAACAAGATATTAGAACAGCATTAATCCTAGTTATTCTTTTGAATATGTAGGAAATGATGTAATTTTCACTAGGAAACAAAGTCCAACGGAAAAATATACGGTCTTTAATTATGAAGTGTTTAATTACAACACTCAGTTTATAAATTAAATACAAAGTATTTAATATACCTTAATATTGTAGGTGCAATTGTTTGATTTTACGTAATTCTTTAAGTTATGATAATATATTTACATCTACGTTATAAACACAATTTCAGTAGGAATATCACATTGCACACATTTTGACAGATCATAAGAGACTTCAAATAATGTTCCTAAATCTCCAATTCAATCTAAGAGATTGTATGATTATCTCTTCCAAGTCAGGAACAATGAAATGGAATGACCATCGCTGAAGGCTTTTCTATACAAAGTCAAATAGAGTCTAAACGTAGTAATGCACAACCTGAAGATCTATCTCCTATAATAAAGGAAAATAGACAAACGACCAGTGTCTGAAAGACATATATGTACAAAGACTGCACAACTGAATTACACTGAGTAAATTTAGAGTCTCCCGAAACTCTGAGTCTCAAAGAATTACATAAGAGCATAAGAAAGAAGGAAAACTGCAGTAGGCCTACTGACCCATGCGAAACAGATCCATGTCACCCTCCGGCTTAGCCCAATGACCCACCTAGTCAGGTCACTTCCACTTAAGGAAGTAGCACGGCATCAGACATAGTAGCACAAGCTTGTCAGGTCCAACTCTCACCCACTCATGTATTTATCTAACCTATTTTTAGAACTGCAAAACGTTTTAGCCTCCATAACTGTACTTGGGAGTTTGTTCCACCCATCCACAATTCTATTACCAAACCAGTGGTTTCCTATATCCTTCCTGAATCTGAATTTTTCTAACTTGAAACCATTGCCGCGAGTCCTGTCTTGGCTGGAAATTTTCAGCAAGCTATTTATATCCCCTTTATTTATTCCTGTTTTCCATTTATACACCTCAATCATATCCCCCCTAATTCTACGCCTTTCTAGAGAGTGCACATTCAGGGCCCTCAGTCTATCCTCATAGGGAAGATTTCTGATACATGGGATCAACTTTGTCATCCTCCTCTGTACGTTTTCCTGTGTACTCAGGGTTGGACCAGCGAGCATACTGCTTGACTCTGAATCTGTTAACCTGACATGAGGTTAAATCACGTGACCCAATCCGCTTAAGCTAGAGCTTAAACCAGTTAACAGTATTTGATGTGATGGTTTCCCACCATCAGGATTGCTCTTATCAAAAATTAAATCTATCCTACCAATTTACAATTCTAATAATGCTGTTTTTAGTACCACGGTATTATAGGTGGCCCGGTGGCCTGGTGGCTAAAGCTCCCGCTTCACACACGGAGGGCCCGGGTTCGATTCCCGGCGGGTGGAAACATTCGACACGTTTCCTTACACCTGTTGTCCTGTTCACCTAGCAGCAAATAGGTACCTGGGTGTTAGTCGACTGGTGTGGGTCGCATCCTGGGGGACAAGATTAAGGACCCCAATGGAAATAAGTTAGACAGTCCTCGATGACGCACTGACTTTCTTGGGTTATCCTGGGTGGCTAACCCTCCGGGGTTAAAAATCCGAACGAAATCTTATCTTATCTTATCTTATAATTATTACTGTACTTTAATAATTATAGTACAATGGTAAATGTAGTGGCAGTACCATGTAATAACATGGTAACTGTAGTGACAGTACCACGTAGTGCCATGGTAACATTATCATGATGACAGTACCATGGTTTATTCTCTATAAGGGTTACAATGTGGGGTTTACAGGATTTGGATAATGTGTGGTTTACATGTTATAAAATATTAATTACAGAGGGGGCCACTAGAACACCTAGCATGGCTAGGCATTTCGGGCAGACTTAGATTATTTCTTAACAATAAATCCTTACAGATTAAGGTATTAATTAAGGCTAGGTGACTACATTATAATTTGAGAGTTTAGCAATGTGAATGCTTTTGTTTTGGCACAATAAAAAGTGTCTATATTGGAGTATCATAGGCAAACTTATGACTAGTTAGGATTCATTATTTTAAGATTAAGATTAGTATTTCTGTGTTTATAGTCAGTGGGTGAGTGGGTGTAATTGTGAACCACCAGGTGGTTATCATGTAGTTAGTTGTCAGGGTGGATCAGGGAGATAAGATGTTTTTTAACTGTAGTTTTGAAAGTGATGAATGTGTCTGCAGTTCTAGAGTTTTCAGGTAGGGTGTTCCAGATTTTAGGTCCTTTGAAATACATTGAATTTTTGTAAAGATTTAGTCGGACACGGGGAATGTCATAGAGATGTTTGTGTCTGGTGTTATGCCTGTGGATCCTGTCACAACTATCAAGAAAGCGTTTTAGGTCAAGGTTAATATTGGAATTTAAGGTCCTGTAGATATAGATTGCACAGTAGTAAGTGTGGATGTTCTGAACAGTGAGTAAGTTTAGATCTATGAAGAGTGGGGGGGAAGTGTGTTGCCAGGGATGGGATTTAGTGATTATTCTTACTGTGGCTTTTTGTTGGGTTATTATTGGCTTGAGGTGTGTTGCTGCAGTTGAACCCCAAGCACAGATAGCATAGGTGAGGTATGAATATATAAGTGAATGGTATAGTGTGAGAAGGGCTGTTTGCGGCACGTAGTATCGTATCTTGGAGAGAATCCCCACCGTTCTGGATACTTGTTTTGTTATGTGTTGGATATGGGTGATGAAATTTAGGTTGTTGTCGAGGTATAGGCCAAGGAATTTGCCCTCATTATGTCTGGCAATTAGAGTGTTGTCGATCTTAATGTTAAGTTGCGCAACACCTGCTCTGCTATCAAACATAATATAGTAGGGTTTGTCAGTGTTAAGTGTAAGTTTATTGGCTGTCATCCAAGTCGATATTTTGAGCAGCTCCTCGTTAACAATGGTGTTGAGGGTGGCAAGATTAGGGTGGGAGATGACATAAGTCATGTCGTCAGCAAAGAGTATGGGTTTCAGGTGTTGGGATATGTTTGGAAGATCATTGATGTAAATGAGGAAGAGCAGGGGTCCAAGGACACTTCTCTGTGGAACTCCACTATCAAGTGGCCGTATTGATGAGGCTGTGTTTTTAATGATGACATACTGATACCCATTAGAAAGGTAGGATTTGAAATATGCAAGCGCATGGTCTCTTATACCACAGTGGTCAAGTTTGTGGAGTCGGATGCCGTGGTCAACTGTGTCAAACGCTATTCTTAGGTCAATAAAAATTCCTAGCGGATATTCCTTATTTTCCAATGCTGTGTAAAGCAGGTCTAGCATTTTTATAATTGCATCATTAGTGCTTTTATTTTTCCTGAATCCAAATTGGCAGGGGATGAGTACGTTTTGTGACGTTATAAATGAATATAGTCTCCTGTGCACGAGTTTCTCGAAGATTTTGGATAGCATTGGTAAGTTTGATATTGGCCTATAGTTGTTTACATCTGTAGGGTCACCACCTTTATGTATTGGTGTAACTCTTGCTGTCTTGAGAAGTGTCGGGAAAGTGCTAGTTTCTAGTGACTTGTTAAAAAGTAATGTAATAGCATGCGAAAAGACATGGGCCGCTCGCTTGTACAATAATGATGAGACGTGAGACAGATTCCCCGAGTTATTTTTAAGTGACTTTATGATCGCAGTGACTTCCGTGGGCTCAGTTGGTACAAGATAAAAGGAATTTGGGAAATTCCCATCTAGGTAGTCCCCGGCACGGGCATTGGTACGTGGGATTTTACTGGCGAGATTAGATGCTATGTTTGAGAAGAAGTCGTTTATCTTGTTAGCAGTATCAGTGGGATGCAGTGGTGTTTCATGAGGTTTACTTAGGACAATATTCTTGTTTTTTTTTTTTAGTTTGTGGGTCCCCAGAATCTGGGATAGTGTTTTCCAGGTCTTTTTTATATCTCCTCTTGTGCCAGTGAATCTGCTGGAGTAGTACAGTTGTTTGGTTCTCTTTATTACTTTGGTGAGAACTGATGAATAGTGTTTAAGAATATCTTTGTGTATTAAGCCCTGTCTATATTGCTTTTCATATTGGTGTTTCTTATCAATGGATTTCAGAATGCTGCTGGTTAGCCATGGGCAACCAAGCCATTTATTCGTGATCTGTTTCGTTTTTGTAGGACAATGTTTGTTGTATAGTCTAAGTATTTTGTTTAGAAAAATGTCTGTCCATTCGTCTATACCATTGGCATTGGAGAATTCTGTAGGCCAGTCAACAGTCTCTAGGTCTGCTGTGAAATTCCTTATTGAGGCCTCGTCATGGAGTCTAAATGAAACTTTGTTGTATTCGAGTGGTGACAGTACCATGTAGTACCATGGTAACTGTAGTGACAGATAATAATATAAAGCCGAACATTTTCATTTTAGCTACTAATGAAGATCTTCGTTGTATAATATGTAGTGAGAATCAATTTCTCTGAGAGTGTCTAAATATTACACTGTGACCTGTCTCCAGGGCACAACAGAGGATGAGTGTTCAAGGAGGGTTTTTGTTGGTTTTGATTATCGCTAGGTGATTATTAGAGGGTGACTGTTGGAGGGTGATTATTGGAGCACTGTTAAAGGATGAATGGTGGTGAGTGGTTGCTGCATGTTGGTTGAGTGGAAAGTTGGCTGCTGGTAGAGGTTGTGTTAACAATCCTGTCATTCCAATCATATTATATCTATTTAAATGCACTTTTATTTCTCATGTGCCCCAATATTTCCCTCGGTTAACCTGAGGCTAGAATGCGAGATAGGCATTGTATCAGACCCATACTCATCTCGTTTAATAAACTAATAAATCAGTTATTGTTTATCACTACTGTTTCTAGGTACATTATCTATAAACCCAGCTTCTAAGGACAAGAAAAGGCTGAGAAAAATGATAACTTGGTGATCGTGAACAATGTAGAGAATTCGTAGTGGGATCAACACTCTTGTGACACTATGACAAGTGAATGATCATGTTTGGACAATTGTTTGCTACCATTGTCAACTTTACAGCATCTGTGTTATTATGGACACTTCTTAAAGCTTCCTTGTCATTTCAGTGACCAAATTAACCATGCACCACTGTGAAAATTTGTAAAAATAATACTTGGCTTACTGTGTCTGTTGTGAGCAGCCAACTCGTGTTCATCCTAGCAGTGTATTATGTCTATGGCTACAGCGCAGTGACTTCTCACTCACCATCAAGAAAAGACAATAAATTATTTGAAAATATTTTTCTAGAGGTGAAATGGGCCCAGCAGTTGCCATGGTGAGTCACGACTTCCCCTTGGTGTCAATATTTATCATGAGTCGCTTTTGTCAACAACACTAGAACCAAAACACATCAGGAATCTGTACTACTTATCGTTTGCCTGAGTTGTGCCTCCTTGAAAGAAATCATTGTGTTCTACGGATCATCTTCAAATTTTCGAGAGTTCCCTAATTATTATAATTATAATCATGGGGAACGCTAAACCCATAGGACTATACAGCCAACAGTTTCCTAAAGAGCTGATGTTTACAAAGATTTTTCCTGGAAAGGTAGGATTTGTAGAAGATTGTGTCAACGTTAACAATTTTCAACAATAATCTCAGATTTTCCTAATAAACTTTTGCTTGTAGATGAATGGTTCAGAGAACCGACATGTTGTTGAATTAGACACATGTGTAACTCTTGGGTATCTTTATTGAGGAAACGTTTCGCCACACAGTGGCTTCAACAGTCCATACAAAGGAGAAACTTGAAGAACAGGAGGAGAATGAAGTAATCAGTCCCTCAACCTTGAGTCGATGTGGTCAGTCCATCTATTCAAGATTGATGGACTGATCACATCGACTCAAGGCTGAGGAACTGATTACCTCATTCTCCTCCTGTTCTTCAAGTTTCTCCTTTGTATGGACTGATGAAGCCACTTTGTGGCGAAACGTTTCCTCAATAGTGGCCTGGTGGTTAACGCTCTCGCTTCACACGGTGAGGGCCTGGGTTCGATTCCCAGCCAGAGTAGAAACATTGGACGTGTTTCTTTCCACCTGTTGTCTATGTTCCCCATCAGTAAAATGGGTACCTGGGTGTTAGTCGACTGGTGTGGGTCGCATCCTGGGACACTGACCTAAGGAGGCCTGGTCACAGACCGGGCCGCGGGGGCGTTGACCCCCGGAACTCTGTCCAGATAAACTCTGTCCAGAAACACATGTGTCTAATTCAACAAACTTTTGTTTACAACATTATTGAACTGAAACAGTATTTTGTTGTGTAAACTAATTAAGTAGTTTCATGAGTGCTAGTGGTTATGAAGGAAAAATTTAAGTGAATAGATTTTAAGTCAGTCTCATTTGTAACACGTGTTAAGTCACAGATGTAGTGTCAGTCTACTTATCTGCTAATTCCAATTTGCATTTAGTATCTATGTTTCAAATGTATTTCTTTTGATTTCCCTAATGTTTAATTACTCGTTTCAAAGAGTAAAATAATATTTATTTATTTAGCATTAAAATAAAATGTGCATATCTTTCTTTATAAATTTTACTAATTTGTACTATGATGTTTCATAATTAATTGTATAGTCATACTTAGGTGATGAAGTAGATATATGTGAATTTGATGAAATGGGTTTCAATGATGATTAAAATTCTGATGATGATGAAGAAGCTTGTTACATGTTTATCGTAGTGCATCACTGGTCCTCTTACTGCTGCATATTGTATAATAACCATGTATGTGTGTGTTGCTACACTCAGGTACCCAGGAGAATATCATTTCTTCAAATCTTTTCCAAGAAGACATTACAAAGTTAACTAAACCAGCCTTTGTAAATACAGTGAGTAATGTATCTAGTAATAATAATAATAATAATAATAATAATAATAATAATAATAATAATAATAATAATAATATTATTATTATTGTTATTATTATTATTATCAGGGAGGATGGGCTAAACCCGTAGGATTATACAGCGCCTGTGGGAGGTGAATGTGGAAGGTATTTAGGCTAAATTCAGGGAACTGGAGCACAAATCCAATTCCCTAGATCAAGAGCACCTCACAAACGTCAAGGAACCTTCTATGAGGGGTGGTAATAATAGTAAATAATTTACTATCTTATTGCTGACAGCGTCAAATTTACACTCCAGCTTGAGGCCAGGTTTCTTTGTTGGCCGCCTGGTTAATCAGGCTCAAACACTTATCACAGCCATGCTGATTAGAAATTTACAATAATTTTTATTTCTGCTGGTAACAGGTTAAGTCATGGACCACGGATATTGACACAATTTTTCTCTAATCGCACTCACGGCTTTAGAAAGTTGTTATAGCAGTGCGTAGACTAGGTTTTCCTAGATCTTTCCAGATCCATTAAGAAGAATCTAAGTGATCTGAGGAGTTCCGAGTAGTCGAGATACTTTATTGATTCTTTGTTGACATTATACGACGCCTTCACCTTTTCCAGCTCCGCTCTCTCTCGTGCTTTGAAAGGCGCTGTGAGCACATAATAATATTCGAGCTATGACAGCTCAATTATTATTATAATCATGGTGGAGCGCATAACCCGCAGGATTATATGGAACCTGTGGGGGTGGGGATGGAAGGAATTCAGACATAATTCAGGGAACCGGAGCACGGATTCAATTCTCTAGATAAAGAGCCCCTCACCAGCGTCATTATTTTCGTAATATTTAAAAAAAAATGTGTCTATGTCTGTTATGAACCAGTTGAGGTTCTCGGTGCAGTCGGGTAATGAAATTTTTGATTGGCTTTGAAAGAACTTTTTATTTTCTTCTTTATTTCCATTCTATGTTTTGCTTGTTACAAATCTGAATACCCATTTCTAAACTTTCCCTGTCATTAGTATTTATCTCATTTTATTGTATTTTGTTCCATATTCTTAGCTGTCAAATGCGTTAACAAAGTCCATGTAGACTACATCAGCGCAATGGTTTTCTTCCGAAGCAATGGTGATTATTTTGTAAATCCATGATGACTTGGCTTGTATGTCATGATTTTCTATCAAAAAAATGTAGATTAGAATCGCAGCACCGTTTTCCAGACTTTTATGGCGCATTAAGTTATTATTCCTGACCTTTAAACATCTGACATCACTCTGTTGCCTCCTAGATGAAGCTGGTCTCTCTCTGCTTTTTAAGTCATCTGGAAAACCACATGATTCTTTAAGTTTCTCCGAAGCATAGATAATCCTCTTGTTCATGGTAATCTGAATATCTTAATAAATACAGAATTTTATAAAACATCCGCAGGTGAAAAAAACCATACCACGGGCGGGGATAGAACCCGCGATCAGAGAGTCTCAAAACTCCAGACCGTCGCGTTAGGCCACTGGACCATCTAGCCACAATAAGATTCGTCCAACTAGGTATATTTATACACCATAGGAAGGTTAGCATAGGCACCCTTTGCATTTGTAGTCACAGTGGTGCCTATGCTAACCTTCCTATGGTGTAGAAATATACCTAGTTGGACGAATCTTATTGTGGCTAGCTGGTCCAGTGGCAAACGCGACGGTCTGGAGTTTTCAGACTCTCTGACCGCGGGTTCTATCCCCGCCCGTGGTAAGGTTTGTTTGCAATCGTGTCATTACGATTTCGTGAGTCATCCACAGGTGCTGCGTGCATGGACATGACGGGTTTATTATAGAAGTCTGAAGGATTTGTAGCACTGTAGGATATATAGTCTGCTGGAGTTTGGGAGGTTGAAATGTGCAAAGACTATAATATCTGGTGTAGTATTTTCTGGATTTTCAAGGCAGGTATTATTCTTTCGTATCTTTTTAATGAATTTCTTCACCGAACCTGATAGTGATTTGTATAGATAAATAATTACCAGGTGTCTCAGTCTCCACGTTTAATTAAAAAAACATCCATTATGTCATGTAATAATTTTAACATATATTGTATAAGCTATTGGTAATTTGCCTAAGTCATTTTATTCCGGAGAGACATATTTATCAGTACATTTATCGCGTGTCCATATTTATCTGACTTATCAAGTGGTATTCTCCATCGCTGAACCACTTGTTATTACCTTCATCACTATAGTTGTATGGACGTCCTGCCATAGTTGTATGGACGCCCTGCCATTATTATTATTATTATAATCAAGGGGAAGCGCTAAACCCGTAGGATTATACAGCGCCTGGGGGCAATGTGGAAGGCATTCAGGCTTAATTCGGGGAACTGGAGCACAGATCCAATTCCCTAAATCAGGAGCCCCTCACCAACATCAAGGAACCTTCCCTAAGGGGACGCCCTGCCATACTTTTATGGACGCCATGCCTGCATATTATTGCTGTTTAAACAATTTTTGTGGTAAGCGTTGCTGTTTGATGCCGTGTATATACAGCTTACTACCTATAACACCATATTCATATACGTATACATGTATTTATTTACCTATAACAGTATGTTCCACTGTCTTCTTGCCGAGGATGTTTACTTACTGTTTGGTTGAACATACAAGAAGAACTGGCAATTTAAACTGTGTTGGTAAGGAAGTAGTAATAACATTGATGGTTGCAGAAGTGCATGTGGAAGGGGTGGTGGTAGGTGATGTGGTGATGGTGGTGATGGTGGTAGGGGTGGCGGAGTGTGTTGATAATTGTTGTGGAGTGTGGTAATGGAAGTGGGGGAGGAGAGCTGTATTGGTGGTGCTGGTGGTTTAGTTTGGTGGTGAGGAGGATATATTGGAGTAAGAAATACACACGTTGGATGTCTGGAGGCGTATAATTATGAGAGAGTCTTGAGGAGAAGCCCAGAAGATTGCCATCTTGTCTATAACTAGCCTTGAACTGCCTGTGAGACCTGCAGCCTGCAACCTGCAGTCTGCTAGCCAGGGAGCCTCTCTATAACGTAGCTGGGATTATCTAAGTATACTACACAAGTACACAGTAACACTACTGGCAGAATGTGGTGGTGGTTGGTGATGGTGCAGTGTGGTGGTGGGGTGGGTGGTGGTGGTGGAGGAGTGTGGTGGTGGAGTGTGGTGGTGCTAGTGGTGGTGGAGTGTGGTAGTGGCGTATGGTTGTGATGGTGGAGTGTGGTGGTGGCGTATGCTTGTGATGGTGGAGTGTGGTGATGGTGGCAGTGGAGGAGTGTGGTGGTGTGGTGGTAGTGGTGAAGTGTGGTGGTGGTGGTGGTGGTAGTGGTAGTAGTGTAGCTGGGTATGCCTGCCCCATGCCTACCGCTAAGGAGCTGTGCTCGTAGACCTGTGCTGCCATCTCACGGGCTTAGGCCTAGCATGAGTCCGTGAGATGCTGTCTTGCTTTCACCAGCCCTGGAGACAACCTAGAGACAACAGGTCCCTCCTCTCTCTCCCTTGCAGGCTGGGGACCCTGGCTGGCCCCCAAGGTAAGCCTATAAGCACACTGCATGTATTCAAGAACCCGAGAAAGTAACACGTCGCCTCCGAAGCCTATCGTTCACTGCTACTTGACCTATACCCATATTGATATAGTAGTGGTTGCGGTGGTGTTGGAAGTGGTGGTGGCGGTATTTGTAACGGAATGTGGAGTGGTATTGGTAGTGGAGTGTGGTGGTGGTGGTGGAGTGAGTTGGTGGTAGTGGTGGAGTGTGGGGGTGGTCGCCGTGGAGTGTGGTGGCAGTGTAGTGTCGCGGTGGTGGTGGTGGAGGTAGTGGTAGTGGAGTGTGATGGTAGGAGAGTGAGGTGATGATGATGGAGTGTGGTTGTGGTTTTGGAAGAGGTGCTGAGGTGGAGTGAGGTGGTGATGGTAGTGGAGAAAGGTGGTGGTGATAGTGGAGTGTGGTGGTGGTGATGGAGTGTGGTGATTGTAGTGGTGGTGGTTGTTGTGGAGGTGGTAGTGATGGTAATGATGGAGTGCGGTGGTGGTGGTTTTGGTGGAGTGAAGTGGCGGTGGAATGAGGTGGTAGTGCTAGGGGAGAGCAGTGGTGGTGGAGCAGTGTGGTGGAGTGTGGTGGTGGTGGTAGTGGAATGTGGTGATGGTGAAATGTGGTGGTGGTGGTGGAATGTGGTGGAGTGTGGTGGTGGTGGTGGAAAAAAGCCAATTAAGGACTTCCTCTGCGTGAGAGGATACACACACACACACACACACACACACACACACACACACACACACACACACACACACACACACACACACACACACACACACACACACACACACACACACACACACACACACACACACACACACACACACACACACACACACACACACACACACACACACACACGTACACGTCAAGAAATTAGAGAAAGTGCAAAGGTTTGCAACAAGGTTAGTTCTGCAGCTCAGCGGAATGTCCTAGAAGAAAGGTTGAGGGAAATCGACCTAACGACACTGGAGGGCAGGGGGGTCAGGGGAGACATGATAATAACATAAAAAATACTGCGTGGAATAGATAAGGCGAACAGAGACAGGATGTTCCAGAGAGGGGACCCAGAAACGAGGGGTTACAAATGGAAGAAGAAGACTAAGATGAGTCACAGGGACGTTAGGAAGTATTTATTCAGTCATAGAGTTGTCAGGAAGTGGAATAGTCTAGCTAGTGATATAGTGGAGGCAGGAGCCATACATAGAGGGTAATTGATGACTTGTCTAGGAATTTAAACTTATAGATTATAGAGGTATGGGTGTTTGTGGGAAACAATCAGGCTGCAGCATTAGGGTTAAAAACAGCAGTTATTACCGGGATACCTCAGGGATATGTTTAAAAGACAATATTCAAAATAAAGTTGCTAGTAATGGCAAATCAATTGATCAACGAACAAAGAGAAATAGTAGAGGGCAACGGGTGACTAGCTCCCTTAAGGTTTACTATACAAATAGTAGGAGTCTAAGAAATAAGATAGATAAGCTAAGATAAGCTAAGTAATATAGATATTATTGATATAACAGAGACCTGGTTCAACCTGAAAGATAGAGAAATGCCTTCTTAATGCAACATACAGGGTGATAAACTATTCCACACTGATAGGGTCAACAGGAAGGGTGGTGGAGTGGCGATGTAAGTCAGAGAAAATTTAAATTGTTGTCTTAGACATGATATAAGATTAGAAACATCGAAAACAGAAACTGTTTGGCTACAGTTTCTCGAGGGACGTGACAAATTAATTTTGGGTGTGATTTATAGGACCCAAAACCTTGATAGGGAGTGCAGTAAGCTGTTATGGATGAAATTCATAAGGCATCTAGATATGAAAATGTGGTAATGGGAGATTTTAACTTTAGACAAATTGATTGGAACAATATGACAGGAAAT
Source organism: Cherax quadricarinatus (assembly GCF_038502225.1). NCBI lineage: Eukaryota > Metazoa > Arthropoda > Malacostraca > Decapoda > Parastacidae > Cherax > Cherax quadricarinatus. Next base: position 33,839 of record NW_027197762.1, on the reverse strand, counting down.
CTCGAGTCTAATAACTTTTTTGATACGGTTGAGGATTGCTTTTTAGAACAGGTTGTGAGAGAACCAACTAGAGGAAACAATCTGATTGACTTGGTTCTTGCCAACAAAGATTCAGTAATTAATAATCTTGAGGCTAATGATGAGCTTGGGGAAAGTGATCACAAATCACTTAGTTTCAATAAGTCATGGAATTACCCAGATAACTGCAATCAAATCTCTGTCCCAGATTTTCGCTTGGCTGACATTATGGGACTGAAAAATTACCTGGGTGGGCTAAATTGGGATGTTTTGACTATGTGTCAGGTAGGTGATCCTGGTTGCCAATTTGACTTTTTCAGAGCATAGTTCTACCTGCCTAGACAACTTTTGTTCTGAGTAGGGAAATTAGATCTAGCAAAAATGGTCCCAAATGGATGAACAATAGATTAAAACATCTCACTGGTCAAAAGAGAGGCATATATAGGCCTATCAAAAGAGGGGATGTGCAGTTAAGAAATCAATATATTCAATTAAAGAGAGAAATAAAGAAAGGAATGAGAAAAGCGAAAAGGGATTATGAGGCTAAAGTCGCAAGGGATTCCAAGACTAACTCAAAAGGGCTCTTTCAAGTATACAGAAGTAAGATTAGGGAAAAGATTGGCCAACTTAAGAGTAACTCTGGACAGATGACTGACAGTGATAAGGATATGTGTGAAATTCTCAATAACTACTTCCTCTCAGTTTTCACCCAGGAAAATACTAGCGACATTCCTGAAATAATAGATTATGTAGAACAGGACGACAATAAACTATGCAGGATTGCGGTAACTAGTGACATGGTTCTCCGACAAATAGAGAAACTAAAACCTAACAAATCCCCAGGCCCTGATGAACTGTTTGCAAGGGTGTTAAAGGAATGTAAAGAGGAACTTAGCATACCTTTGGCTAATCTTTTTAACATATCACTTCAAACTGGCATAGTGCCTGATAAGTGGAAAATGGCAAATGTAATATCTATTTACAAGGCAGGTGACATGTCCTGAGCTTCGAACTATAGACCAATAAGCCTTACCTCCATAGTGGGACAATTTATGGAATCAATAATTGCCGAAGCAATTCATAGCCATCTTGATAGGCACAGATTGATTAATGAATCTCAACACGGTTTTACGAAGAGCGTTCCTGTCTTACGAATTTACTAACTTTTTCAATTAAGGTGTTTGAGGAGGTAGATTATGGTAATGAATATGATATTGTGTATGTGGACTTCAGTAAGGCTTTCGATAGAGTTCCACACCAGAGGCTAATGAGGAAACTTAAGGCACACGTAATAGGAGGAGAATTTTTTTCCTGGGTAGAGGCATTGCTGACAAATAGGCAGCAGAGAGTTTGCATAAATGGGGAGAAATCAGAATGGGGAACGTCACAAGCGGCGTTCCTCAGGGGTCAGTGCTGGGTCCCTTGTTGTTCACAATTTACATAAACAACATAGATGAGGGAATAAATAGCGACATAAGCAAATTTGCCGATGACACCAAAATAGGCCATCCAATTCATTCTAATGAGGACACTAGATCACTCCAGGATGATTTGAATAGACTGATGCAATGGTCGGAGAAGTGGCACATGCTGTTTAATATTGACAAATGCAAAGTTCTAAATGTTGGACAGGTAAATAACCATGCCACATATAAACTAATTAATGTAGATCTTAATACAACTGATTGGGAAAAGGATTTAGGAGTTCTGGTTAGCAGTAATCTAAAACCAAGACAACAGTGCATTAGTGTTCGCAATAAAGGAGCTTCGACTCGACCCCTGTAACCACAAATAGGTGAGTGCAAATAGGTGAGTACTCTCTCTCTGTCTCCCTCCCTGTCTGTCTCCGTTTCTGTCTCCCTCTCTGTCTCTCTGTTTTTGTCTCTGTCTCTCTCTCTTTCTCTATTAAAAAAAAAGCTGGCGCACATGAAATAGACAAAAAACTCACAAAACTGATTGAAGATGACTGACAAGCGTGTTTATCTCTCCTAATTGGCGATGGAATTAATGAGACCACCACCTAGATTTTCATTGCAAAATTCCGTTTCCTAGTTAGATAAACGTACATACACGGGGCTCTCACTTTCTCAAATATGCAGTTCTGAACTCTGACTTTCCTAATATAAATGCACACACACACACACACACACACACACACACACACACACACACACACACACACACACACACACACACACACACACACACACACACACACACACACACACACACATCCCTGGAAACTGGGCAACTACCTGAGGTATGGAAGACGGCAAATGTAGTTCCCATTTTCAAAAAAGGAGACAGAAAAGAGGCACTAAACTATAGACCTGTGCCATTGACGTGTATAATATGCAAAATTATGGAGAAGATTATCAGGAGGAGAGTGGTGGAGCACCTGGAACGGAACAGGAGTATAAATGCCAACCAGCACGGATTCACGGAAGGCAAATCCTGTGTCACAAACCTTCTGGAGTTTTATGATAAAATAACAGAAGTAAGACAAGAGAGAGAGGGGTGGGTTGATTGCATCTTCTTGGACTGCAAGAAGGCCTTTGACACAGTTCCTCACAAGAGATTAGTGCAGAAGCTAGAGCATCAGGCGCATATAACAGGAAGGGCACTGCAATGGATCAGAGAATACCTGACAGGGAGGCAACAACGAGTCATGGTACGTAATGATGTATCACAGTGGGCACCTGTGACGAGCGGGGTCCCACAGGGGTCGGTCCTAGGACCAGTGCTATTTTTGGTATATGTGAACGACATGATGGAAGGGTTAGACTCAGAAGTGTCCCTGTTTGCAGATGATGTGAAGTTAATGAGGAGAATTAAATCTGATGAGGACCAGGCAGGACTTCAAAGAGACCTGGACAGACTGGACACCTGGTCCAGCAAATGGCTTCTCGAATTTAATCCTGCCAAATGCAAAGTCATGAAGATAGGGGAAGGGCACAGAAGACCACAGACAGAGTATAGGCTAGGTGGCCAAAGACTGCAAACCTCACTCAAGGAGAAAGATCTTGGGGTGAGTATAACACCGAGCATGTCTCCGGAAGCACACATCAATCAGATAACTGCTGCAGCATATGGGCGCCTGGCAAACCTGAGAACAGCATTCCGATACCTTAGTAAGGAATCATTCAAGACACTGTACACCGTGTATGTCAGGCCCATACTGGAGTATGCAGCACCTGTTTGGAACCCGCACTTGATAAAGCACGTCAAGAAACTAGAGAAAGTACAAAGGTTTGCAACAAGGTTAGTTCCAGAGCTAAGGGGAATGTCCTATGAAGAAAGATTAAGGGAAATCGGCCTGACGACACTGGAGGACAGGAGGGTCAGGGGAGACATGATAACGACATATAAAATACTGCGTGGAATAGACAAGGTGGACAAGGACAGGATGTTCCAGGGAGGGGACACAGAAACAAGAGGCCACAATTGGAAGTTGAAGACACAAATGAGTCAGAGAGATAGTAGGAAGTATTTCTTCAGTCATAGAGTTGTAAGGCAGTGGAATAGCCTAGAAAATGACGTAGTGGAGGCAGGAACCATACACAGTTTTAAGACGAGGTTTGATAAAGCTCATGGAGCGGGGAGAGAGAGGGCCTAGTAGCAACCGGTGAAGAGGCGGGGCCAGGAGCTAGGACTCGACCCCTGCAACCACAAATAGGTGAGTACAAATAGGTGAGTACACACACACACACACACACACACACACACACGCACTCAGAGTTACAAGAGGTTTTGAGCTGTTTTTGGGGAATTGTGTGATGTGTCATAGAGCACCATAGCTCACTTCTGTAGTGTCTTAGAGACTGAATTCGAGGTGTTGAAAGAAGAGGGTCTACTTCTCAAGAAGGAATATAAGAAAGTGAAGATTCGCCTTGATAATATAGCAATGAACGTGAGGTAGTCTGGGCTAGTGAAGGGAGACAGATTACCGGCAATGAGGAGCAGATTGACATCCGTTACAAGTGGAAAGAAGTTTCAAGTAATGGAAGAAACTTCAAAGGTACGAAATTATTTCTCTGTTCTCCAAGACGAATGTATTTCAGTGGTGAGTGAGGATGAAGGTACCACTGACTCCTCTGCCAATAAAGATAGGAATATTCTTGTGGTGGGTGATTCACAGGGAAAATATATTGATCGGTGATTCACAGGTAAAAAATATTGACTGTGCTTCTGTAACAGAAATAGGAAGGTGCGACAGGCGGTGTTTCCCAGAAACTGGTGTTTGTGACGTAGTCAAGAGGTTGAAAAATATCATGTCCAGTATTAGGAACAAGCCCATTATCTGCCTCAGTGTTGGTGGAAACAGTGTTGGGAAAGGCAGGAGACAGGAGCTGCAAGATATATACTGGACAGCTGTCGATTTAATTAGGTCTAAGGGAGGGGCCCAGATCTTATGTAGCATTTTGTGTAGAAGAGGAATGGGCAATTAATGAATATCTAGAGCAACTGGTGTAAATTACTGGCTAGACAGATAGTGCAAAGATAATATTCATTGATACTCCATTCATTGGTACTACAGTACCATTCATTGACAACTTGGACAATTTCCATCGCAAACATGATATGTATGCTTGGGATGGGGTACTTCTCTCTGGGTCAAGGGTGATAGCGTTAACCAATTCTGTCGAGGGGGTAGTTTCTTAGCTGTCTAGGACTTTAAATTGATAGGAGACAGAGGGATGGGTTTATGTTGTAAATAAGTAGATTACAGCATGAGTGATGAAAGCCGCAAAAAATTGCCAGGACACCTCAGGGATATGTTCAGGAGATATTATTTATCGTAAAATTACAAATGAATGCAATAGAACTGGTCGATAAACAAAGACAACAAGAGGACAGCAAGTGACAAACTCTCTTAAAGTTTACTACACTGTGAGTGGGAGCATAAGAAATAAGATAGACGAGCTAAGATTAAATGTGCAGGAAGTATATGTATTATAGCTTTAACAGAGACTTGATTCAACCAGAAAGAGTAATGACACGATTGCAAAGAAACCATACCACGGGCGGGATTTGAACCCGCGGTCAGAGAGTCTCAAAACTCCAGACCGTCGCGTTAGCCACTGGACCAGCTAGCCACAATAAAATTCGTCCAACTAAGTATATTTCTACACCATAGGAAGGTTAGCATAGGCACCACTGTGACCACAAATGCAAGTTTTTCACAGGCGAATCTCCAGCTAGCGTGGCCGTGACGAACTCTAGCTCAAGTCCCCTCACTGCCGTCAACATGACTCACGAAATCGTAATGACACGATTGCAAACAAACCATACCACGGGCGGGATTTGAACCCACGGTCAGAGAGTATCAAAACTCCAGACCGTCGCGTTAGCCACTGGACCAGTTAGCCACTGGACCGCGGGTTCAAATCCCGCCCGTGGTATGGTTTTTTTTTCAACCAGAAAGATAGAAAAATTAATACCACATACAAGGCTATAAATTACTTTACACTGATACGATAAACAGAAAAAGTAATGGAGTGGGAGTGTATGTCAGAGATAATTTAAACTGTTGCATTAGACATTGTATAAAATTAGAAGCGACGGACGCTGAATTTATTTAGCTGCAGTTTCTCGAGGGGTCGTGAAAAACTAATCCTGGATATGATTTACTGGTCCCACAAGCCTTGATAGGGAACGCGGTAAGCTTCTGAGGGACGAAATTCATAAGGTATCTAGATAGGCATATGTGTTAATGGGAGATTTTAACTTTACACAGATTGATTGGAGAAATTTGACAAAAAATCTAGAACCTAGCGTCTTCCCTTATACAATCCGGGATTGTTTTTTAAAACAGATTGTGACAGAACCAACTAGAGGAAATAATTTACTTTGTTCTTGCTAACAACGAATCCCTAAATAATCTTGAGTTTAATGATGAATCTGGGGAAAGAAATCACAAATCACTGTTTCGATATAGCATGGAACTTATTTATTAACGGCAACCAAGTCAGTGTTCCTGACTTCGCTTGGCCAATTTTATAAGACTGAGAAATTACCTGGGTGCCTGAACTAGTGTGATCATGCTGGTTATTGTCCTGTGGATCAGGTACGTGGTAATGGTGGGTAAAATGACATTTTCCAAAACATATTTTAAACTGCCCCCACTATTTATGTTCCAAATAGAAAAATTAGATCAAACAAAAAATGACCCTAAATGGATAAACAAAAGATTAAAACATTTCAAGAGGTGCACTTCAGGAATCAAGTTATTCAATCACAAAGAGAAATAAAAAGGGAATAAGAAAAGTTAGAAGAGGTTATGAAATTAAAATTGCAGGGGATTCGAGGATTAACACCAAAGGTTTCTTTCAGTAATATAGAAGTAAGATTAGAGACACAATAAACCCACTTAAAGGTTGGTCACGTTAGCTCACTGATAGTGACACCGAAATGTATACAGTCTTCTACACTTATTTCCTCTCAATTTTTACGAAAGAAGATACTAGAGAAATTCCAGAAATAAAAAATATTTTCAGGATGAAAATATGCTAACAAGTGGCTGCTACATATGTGCCTCGTTTGCTAACTCAGAAACAATGGCACCATCCTTTCCTGGACAAAAACATGGCGTCGTCATTCAAACTCGCTACTCCACAGATCTAGCCCCCCCCCTCGTTATTTCCCTCTCTCCCCCCCCCAAAAAAAATGACACACAAGGAACAGCGTTTTAACGGCGTAGAAGAGATCCAAACAGAATCGAAGGCCGTGCTAGACACCGTTCAAAAAGAAGAATTTCAAAAACATTTCAGCAAGTAACTGAGGCGCTGGGATCAGTGTTTAGCATCCCAAGAAGAATATTTCTAGGGGGAGAATTTTTTAGTGGCACTTGGTATATATTTTGCACTGAATAAGCCGAAATGAAGAATTTGGCTTAGACAGCGAGGGTCATTTTTGCCGAATATGTAGCAAAAAAATACCTTTACCTAAATAATGCAAGTGTATGTGTGTGTGTACGTGTTCTCACCTAATTATGATTGCAGAGATCGAGTCTTAGCTTCTAGTGCATTTGTGTGTCAGGATTTACCATCTTGGAAACCGTGCAGGTTGTTGCTTATGTATCTTCTCCATTCCAAGTGCTTGTGTGTGTGTGTGTGTGTGTGTGTGTGTGTGTGTGTGTGTGTGTGTGTGTGTGTGTGTGTGTGTGTGTGTGTGTGTGTGCGCGCGCGTGTGTGTGTGTGTGTGTGTGTGTGTGTGTGTGTGTGTGTGTGTGTGTGTGTGTGTGTATGTGTGTGTGTGTGTGTGTGCGTGTGTATATATATGTGTGTGTGTGTGTGTGTGTGTGTGTGTGTGTGTGTGTGTGTGTGTGTGTGTGTGTGTGTGTGTGTGTGTGTGTGTGTGTGTGTGTGTGTATGCGTGTGTGATTGCCATGTCTCCCCATATTGACCTTTTTTCTCAAATAGTTATTTGTATTATTCTGTTACGTAAAAATATCGTATCCAGTCTAATAATTTACCTTTAATTCCTTCTATGACTTTCATTTTCTAAATTATTTTTTTCACGGGGAACTCTATCATAATCTTTCTTAAAGCCTAGGTAAATGCACTCTTCCCATTCATTTCTTGCCTGAGCAGTTTCCGTCATTGTCATGTAAAGTCAAAATTTTGTATACAAGAATGTAGAACCCGAACGCCAAATTGTTTACCAGTTAGTACAGTATGTTATTGTTCTTTAAGTGTTCAATCCACTTTTCTCTAATGGCATTTTCAATAATTTTACAAAATTTGTCAACAAAACATGCCTATAGTTTAAAGGGACTTCCTTCTCACCTCTTACAAATATAAACACAATGTGAGCCATCTTAGGAATATTTATTAATTTACGTTGAGTAAACTGAGTCCTATAGGTTTTTTTTTATCACAGTTTCTTTACTTAATCCTAAGTAATTTGAAAATCATCCATTTCAGCTGTCTGTCTCAGACAAAAACCTCCTAATTTATTTCTTTATAGCTAAACTCCCCATGTACGATAACCCTTTCTTCATCACGGTCATTTTTTCATCAATAATTCCTTAATGACATTATGTAATCCCTCATCATGTAGACTCTTATCTTTCCCAAGTATTATTAATTGGTGGGTTGCAAACATTAATTATTAAAGGTTTTTCGTTTTTGTTTTATACTCTTACCCCTAAAATTTCAACATTTTCAGTATTTTGGATTTCTAACTTCAAATTCTGAAGAAAATCTTTTACCATTATTGTTAATCCTCCTTCTTTCTTCCCTTATGTCTCTTTTCAACACTGAGTAATTTCTTTGAAATTCTTCATTAAAAACATATATTTTCCAGTTTGGTTTAAGTTAAACAAGTTATATCAATTTATCTATGTTCTAATCTACTTGAGATTACTCCATTTAAAAAAAAATGTTATTCTCATTCTTGCCCGTTTTTCATTGGTTTCAACCTGATTATCGTCAATCCTGAGGTCGTTTCTTTGAAAACTCAATTTATGGAGGTTGCTGGTCCCGATAATCGTCAAAAAATAACTTCCTTCTTCCTCATTTTTCACCCTCAGCAGTGTTTATGAACTCTTATTTCCTTCCTATATTCACTTGAAAGATCTTGTCTAATATGTATAACTTACAGCCCTTCAAATCTTTGATTTCTATAGCTTCCTTTAAAAGTTCATCCTCATGTTTAATCTGTGTAAATGATTTCAGGAGCCCATGTTTGCGTGTCTCATATTTTTTTTTCAGTATTCCTATATGCCACAATATGTTCTTGAAAGTTAAAATTTACAATGCATTTTGTTATCTAATTTGTGTGTCGTTCTCACTCATTGATTCTATTCGTGATTTTATTTTCATTGCAGCTATTTTATTCGCTATCAACAGCGTTCCTCAATAACTTAGAGACACTTGGAATCTTCTTTTTTAATTTCATGACTAATATTGGTTTTTAGCAGTGAAATCTTTAGCTAATGCCCCTTGTTGCTCAATCTCTGTCTTTTCTCTAGCAAATTTTACAGAATATCTTTAGTCTTAGATTTATGTTCTTCCAGAAATTTTCTCTCTTTCTCTAAGCTGTCGTTGACACTTTGAGAAATATATTATTTTAACTGCTTCTTCTGTTCTAATTATGTTTAATTCTTAGTTTTCCCTGCATAACTATCTTCTAATTTAGTTTTGTAGTCTGCAAATTCTTTAATTTTCTTTTCAATATTATCCATAATTATAGAGAATTCTTGATTCATAACCTCTTCTTCATTATCTCAGTTTGTTCATTTAATATTTATTGAATTTTGTGTAAGGAGGCCTTTGAACCTTCTATTTCATATTTTAAAGTTTTTCTTTCGTTATTTAAGTTATATATTAATAATTTTTATCATACCTGAAGTTGTTAAATTTAATTCATTCTATCCATCCGTCCACTGGTTTCCTTGTCAGCAGGTTCATAAACCTAGCTAAGCCCAGATCGTGTACCCGTAGCCATATTGTCAATAAAAAATCGACTGTACTCTTGTACTATTGTGTTTCTTCTTAGTATATTTAATATGTTATTCATACATAAGAAAATTATCCATGAAAATTTCCTTGTATTTTTTTTTTGCGGACATCACCACATATAACGCTCTACACAGTATACTACAAAACAATCACTGTCCTTTTTTTCAAAACAGTACTAAAATTTTCGGTCTTTGTAGAAAACATTACCTTCTGTACAATACAATTTATGCTTCTAATAACTATATAAGTGAAGGGAGATTGTCCTGTGTTTTATCTAAACTGATTCTAGTTTGTGAGTTGCACTAATTATCAAAAGGCGTACTTGCCTCTTTTCAGTCACTTATACCTAAGTACGGTCTTGGTCACTAATTTCCTGCATTATGAGTCTTACTGAACCTGCACCTAAAACTGTGTATGGCGTCAGATTGTGCAATTTACTCTTCTTGATTATTCCATTTCCACTTACTGGGAAAATCTCTTAGTTTAAAGTAACTGCCGAAATCACAAAGTTCATATCTATGCAAACTGTGGTTTATTTGCTGTAACACGTTCATAAGAAAATCTAAACTTGGTAACTTGCCACCATTGACCCCTGTCGCAACCCTCCAATCAAGTAATTTGACTTAAGTAATTTTTGCCTTACTAACTTATAAGTCCACTAAACTTATACTCCACTGAACGTAGTTATCAAGTCCCTTCCGGTTCCTCTATTCTAGGTCATCTAGTATGTATCTTTTAGCATGTCGTCGTACGTAGGTCATCCCCCTCAAAATATCTGTGCAACCTCCACCATAACATGGCTAGCCATTATTTATTTCGTGAGATAAACGCAAAATTCCGGTTTGGCGCTAACAGCGGGATATTAAATTAAAACTGCCAAGCTTGCAGGTGTAGTGAAATGTGAGGAGGTGATTCCGCAGAGTTACTTCACTAACGTCAGGTTATCATTTTACGAGGAAATAAGGTTGCAGAGTCGGGTGTTGGTTTACTGTGTATTGTTTTATCAGGTGATTTGTTTGTTTTTGTTAACTAATGTACCTGTGATGCTGCTCTGTACACTGCTTTGACTATGATATGTTTGTGTATGTTGATATGCAGTTGTTAGTGTATATGTTAATGAACCTGTGATGTTAGTGTGTATGTTGATGCACCTCTAATGCTAGTATTTATGCTGTTGTACCTTGGATGTTATATGCATGCTGATGTACCTGTGATGTTAGTGTGTATGCTGTAGCACCTGTAATGTTAGTGTGTATGCTGTAGCACCTGTAATGTTAGTGTGTATGCTAATATACCTGTCACGTTAGTGTGTATGCTGATGTTCTCATGATGCTAACGTGAGTGTCGTTGTTTTGTCAACGAGCTGCTGTATATGAATTGACAAATTAAGAAAGTAATCGTCGATGTGACGACGAGATGTAAATGAAAGTTGATTAGAAATACTAAGTGCATGTGTATGAAATAAAAAATTGATTGCAAAAAAATGCTAACCTTGTCATTACACTAAATCATTAGTTATATATGTTGAAAATTTCACCCGCAGGTGTAGGATACATCTTTCATAGGACATCCTTCGCAGGTGTAGGATGCATCACTGACAGAAGATGCTCTGCAGGTGTAAGATACATCACTGTGACATTTCAAATCAGAAGAGACATTCTTCAATTATTTCTCAGAAACCAATTTGATTAATTAAATTGGCACATGATAATTTACACAACTTAACATCAATAGAATGTTTCAGTTGAGGAAAATAAATCAGCGCTATAAAATAAAACTGATAAGAAGATGCATTTTGTAGATATTGCGCAGAATCCAACAAAAGTTTGTGCCAACACAGCCTAAACCAATGAAACGATTCATCCATTTCATACGACGCATCAACCAACGAAAATGTATGCCGTTAACAATTGCAAATTCGATTCAAGCTAAGTCCAATTCCTTGAATCAAGAGCCCCTCACCAGAATCAAGGCAAAATAAAAAAAAAACGTGAAATAATACTATACTATATATTTTCAGGTTAAACATTACAAAACAGCAGGTCAGAGGAGACTTTTTCTCCAATAATCACACGGAGACAAATATATGTGAATGGTCTATGTATCACTGTACTTAGGGCAATTAGCCCCATAAATACTACCCAAGATACATTACACAATCATTGAAATTCTGAAGCCAATCAAACGAAACGTTCTCGCGGAAAAAAACCGGCATGCTAAGAGTATGCCACTGTTTTATTCGGCATATATCACACACCCATACAATAATGCATTCCTTATAAGTAAACCAGATGCTAAGGGTATAATAAGCACCTTGGTTCAACCAGACAATGACATGGAAGCCGCCAAAGTTGTGAAGCTATGCATTACACTCGTAAATCAACATAGGCAGACTTAATTCCATGTCTAATCGAAGGCAGTTCTTACCGTATATTTTGCTTGCATTGTCTTTCTGTACATATCCTATGTAAATATTGTACGTATTAATGCTTACTGTTTGGTGTGCAAAATATCAATATTTACTCTCCACCACCTTTTTCTCGCTCCTAGTTTCTACCTTGGTTATTGTATAGCAACCAGTTGTGCAGGCCACTAGACTACACCTATGTTTGTAATATGTGGTGTCTGTCCTGAAGTTTTTATTTCTGTGTTGTGTCTACGAACATGCCTACAGCAATGCGTTGCAAACCTGTGAAAATGTTGTGTGCTATTGCTTCGTGTTGTATTGAGCGTATTGCAAATTAGAATTTTGTTATAGTGCTGGTGGATTATGCCACCGACGCGTGATGGGCTTTTGGTAACCGAATATAACCTGCAAAACTTGCCCAAGATATCTCTACAACACTGCTGGCGTATTTCTCGCTGTATTGATATAGAGTATTAACGAACTCTTACTGCTGCACAACTTTGTGAGTGTATACGCAAGAAATTAAGGTTGGACTCTTGTAATATGACGTTCCAACCTGAGATTTCAGCTACTACGGGAGCTATTAATCGCCGATCCCCGCTTCGATTCCCTCGTAATGGAGAAGTACAAATTCCGGAGCAACAGGGCCACTATCCACCTGGCGAAACAGGTGGTGAACTGGGGTTGTTTCTTGGGGAGACATCTTCGTTAGCGCTTGAGTTTGGCTAAACTCAATCTTGAGCATAACAGGGAGCAACGTGCCTTTGCTAAGGAGGAATCTGATAGAGGGAAGGAGAGGATACAGTTTCAGTGCACTGTGGATGACAATTTCAGTGTTCAGAAATGTGTATCGCTAGTACCTAGGTTTTCTGTTTCTGAGTCTGAGAAATTTTTCGAATCTTTCGAAAATCAGGCTCGAGCTTTACGATGGCTAATTGAGCATTGAGCAGCACAGGTTAATACAACATTATATGGCAAAGCGCAGGAATTTACAGATGGTTTGAGTGATGGGGATTTCGATAATTACGACATTGTGAAAGCAGCTGTACTCGGTGCATTCCCTCCACATACAGGCAAGAATTAAACTGAGCAAGCGTCAACTGGATCAGTCCCATGTGGACTTTTTTCGTGGACAAGCTAAAACTTTTAGTAAGTAGTACACGCCCACTGATGTCTCGAGTTTCAGTGGGTTAGTGCAAATGGTCCTCCTTGACACACTTTTTGAGTCAGTTGGACCAGAAGATCGGTGTTTTTAGAAGACCATTCAGTGGCAACTGCTAAGGCTGCAGCTAGACTTGCTGACGCATTTGAGTCCAACCGCTCCTTACCCGGGCGTTCTCTTAACGTTTCTTCACAACAGCCTGATACGGACAGAAATCATCGTGGACGGACTTCTGAATTTCGTCCAAAAGTGGAAGCTGGAACTGATAAACGACGCCTGCTTCAAAACCAGCAACGAGCAAAAGACAGTGTTCCCGACTCCATCACTGCCGTAAGTGTGGTCACTTGCCCCAAGCTTAGTGAACCTGCCACGAGTGGTAAGTTAACTAGACCACTAAATAATGCTTCCCGCTTAATACAATGGGCGGGAAATAAATGGCTGTATGGCACCCTTTTATAGTAACAGTCAAATCTCTCTTAAGGAACAGGAAAGACCCATTGAACTATCCACCTCAGTGATATCGGGACATATTGCTCCCTCCTACAAGAGGGAGTACTTTCAATTTCTGAGACCTCATTAAACTCTTCAGAGTTATTAGAAGCCTGTGGGAGAGCTGTGTTTTCTTTTCCTCTGCATGGAATATTCATTGTAAGCCAGTATTACACTTAGTATTTAACTGTAGGTGTGTCTGAAAGATGCTTTACTGTTGCTTGGCAACAATGATCTAAGCTCTTGATGTTTTCCCCAGCGCACTGTAGCCAACAAAGCCTCTTTTGTGATGGTTGCCATAACTCGAGCAATGTCCAAAGGAATGTCTAAAAAGAATGCGGACCTTACCTAGGACTCCGATCTATTGCTTGACAATTTATTTTACGAGGGAAAACTGGCCAGGGCCTCGTAAATCTAGGGGGAAAAGTCCCTGATCATGCCTTCTTTCTATTCCAGGGTCGCAGGATTGCCAGACGTTTCTGTTTCCATACCCGAGGGACTGTCCTTTTTCTAGAAAAACAACAAAGGGACTCTTCTCTAGCATCCGCTCTGTGAATGAATCCTACTCTAGTCACCCGGTTAATTATGTCATTAAAAATAAATTACTATTTAGTCTGGCTACTTTGGCATTCCACTATTCACAGAAGCATTAACTATGCCTGTTAATGATTCTCTGTCCACAACCTATAACCCTGAGTCCCAAGGTGCCTTGGAAAGGTCTCACCAATGTTTAAAAACTATGATGCGTACGTATTGTATGCATTTCCCTACAGACATGGGATGAATCACTTCCTCTGAAGTTGTGTGTAATGCGAGAAACTATGCAGGAATCAACAGTGTACAGTCCTTTTGAGCTGATTTATGGGCATAATGTGAGAGGTCCACACGTGCTCAGGAAGGATCATTGGAAGAAGACGCCTGCAACACGCCCGACTATCCTATATCAAAATTGCACGTAGTACGTCGGCTGGCTAAGGTCAACCCAAAAATCTGCAGAAAACAACGTGAAACCGAGGTATAACTAAACTTCTAAATTTCGCTTCTTAAACCCAGGGGACAAAGTGTTGGTCCAGGAAACTGTGCCTAGTCAGACCGTAAAATCAAGGTTTATGGGACCGATGCAAGTGATAAAAAAAAATCTGATTTAAACTACATGGTAACTCCTCTTGATAAACCCAACTCGGGTAAGGTCTACCACATTAATGAGATAAAACTGTACTTGGAACCAAATAGGTCCCAGAAATGACTTCGTTCTCTATCCCTAACCCTGTGGACGACCTCGATTCTCTGTACACAGTAAGGCTTCCTAATTCAGCCATCTTCCAGGTTCCTTACCCCATAATCTCGGAACTTGCAGAAGACCCAGTAGTTACATTACCCTTCTCTAAACCTATCCCGACATATTTTCGGATGTGCAATCTAGGTTATCACGAGGTGGATGAAGTAGCTGCTAAATCTATTAAACTTTTTCCCTAGAGAGATAATCATGAAAAAGGAAACTCCTTAATCAGGAATTACCGTTTCTGCTAGAACATGGATTGGTGGAGGAATCGTCCAGTCCGTGAGCTTCGCTGCTCATCCTTGTTAACAAGCTTGATGGAGGATTCTGAATCTGTACCGACGTACCGGATGCTTATCCTCTTTGTGAGGGGGAAAAAGTTCCTTAGAAAAGAGTGGAAGCATGCATGAATGGTAGTGGTTGCTTAAATGGGTTGAATGTTTGTTGAGTTAGCATAATTAACTTGACCTCCCATGCTCTTCTTTCCATCCGGTAGGAATTAATATGAGACCCTCCCCTCCTAGTGAGATTAATATTACTATTAATAAAAATAATAATAATAATAATAATAATAATAATAATATAAGAGAAATAATAATAATAATAATAATAATAATAATAATAATAATAATAATAATAATAATAATAATAATAATAATAATAATGATAATAATAGTAATAACAATAATAATAATAATAATAATAATAATAATAATAATAATAATAATAATAATAATAATAATAATAATAATATTAATAATAATAATAATAATAATAATAATAATAATAATAATAATAATTATAATTATAAAAATTATAATAAAGTCACATTTCTACAAGTACGTGATACAACTACTACAGACCTAACTGACATTTTGGTTATACTGTATAGAAAGCCCTTGTTTATGCAGACCAGAAACAGCCGACTAACAATACAACATGAACAATGTTTCACCAGTGACGGGATCCATCCATGTGAACAAGTGATAACAATAACTACTTACTTCTAGGTGAACAAGTGATAACAATAATTACTTACTACTATGTGAACAAGTGATAACAATAACTACTTACTACTAGGTGAACAAGTGATATCAATAACTACTTAACTTGTCCGCATGTGTGTGTTACTTGTCCGCATGTGTGTGTTACCTGTCCGCATGTGTGTGTTACTTGTCCGCATGTGTGTGTTACTTGTCCGCATGTGTGTGTTACCTGTCCACATGTGTGTGTTACTTGTCCGCATGTGTGTGTTACTTGTCCGCATGTGTGTGTTACTTGTCCGCATGTGTGTGTTACTTGTTCGCATGTGTGTGTTACTTGTCCGCATGTGTGTGTTACTTGTCCGCATGTGTGTGTTACTTGTCCGCATGTGTGTGTTACTTGTCCGCATGTGTGTGTTACTTGTCCGCATGTGTGTGTTACTTGTCCGCATGTGTGTGTTACTTGTTCGCATGTGTGTGTTACTTGTCCACATGTGTGTGTTACTTGTCCGCATGTGTGTGTTACTTGTCCGCATGTGTGTGTTACTTGTCCGCATGTGTGTGTTACTTGTCCGCATGTGTGTGTTACTTGTCCGCATGTGTGTGTTACTTGTCCGCATGTGTGTGTTACCTGTCCGCATGTGTGTGTTACTTGTCCGCATGTGTGTGTTACTTGTCCGCATGTGTGTGTTACTTGTCCTCATGTGTGTTACTTGTTCGTATGTGTGTGTGTTTCTTGCTCATGTGTGTGTAACCTGTCCATGTATGTGTTATCTGTCCTTGTGTGGGTGTGAGTGTGTTACTTGTTCATGAGTGTGTGTGTTATCTGTTCATGTCTGTGTTATCATGTGTTTGTTTCCGATCATGTGTGTTATGTGTTCTCATGTCTTTATCATTTTCATGTGTAATTTATTCAAGTGTTTACTTTGTTTTCCGTACCTGCGTTTCTTTACTACTATCGTCCTCACTACTATCGTCGTCACTACTATCGTCATTTCCTTTGATATTAGCATAACTATTAGCATTACTATGATGATAATTACGAGTCCTGTTATTAATTCTATTTTCAGCAACAATATCAAGGTGAAAAATAATGGTATCGTGCTAAGCACTATCAGCACTTCTATTATTATTACTATTATGAGTTTTAAGTCATACTACCTTTAGAAGCTCCCATATTTGTATTTGTATTATTAATATTACTTTCATAATTAATGTCCAAACCAAAGTAATGTTAATAATACTATCATCACTACTACTATCATCATTACCACAAAATAATAACAAAAAATAATACCACAAAATAATATTAAAAGTATTATAAATAATTCCATGTGTGTCATTCAGCCCATGGAGAGGTGCAGCCTCGACCCTCCGTCCGTCCGTTGGATTCATTCAATAAACATAAGAATTTTAATTTGTTGCGGTGTCTAGGTGCCTGAGACGCTGTGGCTGATGAAACAAAAAAGGATTTTGCATTAATTCCTTCAACGTGAGCTGAAATATACTTTATTATTGTTTGAGTTTACTTATTAAGAAATGAATATAGCTAGTCTGGAGAGTTGCTCAGAGACCAGGTTGCCAGGAACGTTGATCCATGAAGGTCACTCCAGATAGACCAGATAATTTAATACTGTATGTAAACAATGAAGAGAAATTTCACTGACCAAGTATGAAGATAGTAGAGCCAGTAAAGATAGTGTAGAAAATTGAAGGTAAACCAAATCTTAAAGATAGTACAGCGTCAACGATGATAGTTTTCGGTTAACAGATTTTGAAGGAAGATAGATTATATTGGAAATATATACAGTGAGGATAGATTGGAATACTGTTGTTGTTAAGAGGACTGATATTAATTCTGTGAGCGAGACTGACAGTAACAGTATGCACAATATTGCTAATATTAGCAAAGATATTAATAATAATAATGTTCCCAGAGTAGTTAGGGTAGGTAAGGTTTAGTTACGTTAGGTAAGGTGGTTAGGAGATAATTGTGATAAGAGTATTCGAAATGTTTCTGATAGTGATCCTAGTAGTGATGATGGTGATAATGAGCTGATGCTAATTAGTAGTGATAATAATGGTGATGTTGGTAGTGTTGATAGCAGTATTGATAGTAGTGATGATAACAGAGGTTATGCTAACAGTGTTGATTGTAATATTGATTACAGTGAAGATAGTCATGATAAGAGCCATGATGTTAATAGTGTTGGTAGTACTGACAGTAGTGATGATAATAGAGGTAATGTTAGTAATATTGATAGTAATATTGATTATAGTATTGATAGTAGCATTGATAGTGATGACAGAGGTGCAACAGAGGTGATGTTATTAGTGTTGATAGTAGTGATGTTAGTAGTGATAATACTGATGATAAAGAAGGAAAACCACTCTGTAAGCTTCAAGTGCATGACATTGAACATTAATGGATTGAGATCAGAGAGAAAGTGTGTATGGTTTAGTGAATATTTGGTGCGTAATAGTGTTGACGTGGTGTTCGTGCAGGAACACAACTACAGACCAGGTTATGAGTTGAAGGTAAATGGGTATAATGTGTATGTGGAGCATGCGATAAGGTTGAAAGGAGGAGTTGCCATCCTGGTAAGGGAAACTAGCCCGTTCGTAGTGAGGCATTGTGAGGGTGGGGAGGGGAGGGTGATTCGTGTAGATGGGTGGTGGGGTAGGGTACAGATGAGTTTGGTGTGTGTGTATGGTCCAGCAGAGGGAGATGTGCGTATTAAGAATAAATTTGTGAAGGATGTCTTAGTATATTATTTGCGTGCTTTGCCGGGTGTAGCTGTAATTGGTGGTGATTGGAATTGTGTGATAAGGCGTAAGGATGTGGAACCTAGAGGGGCAGGGTATTGTTTGGGGATTTTGGGGGAATTATTAAATGGAGTGGGGTTAATGGACGTTGGACGGGGTGGGGTTGTAGAACATACTTTTGTTAGACGTGGATATGCGGCAAGACTGGATCGATTGTATGTGCCCCGAACAGTAATAGTGAGCAGAGTGCGTGTGGTGGACGCGGTTTTTTCGGATCACAGAGGAGTAATGGTGGAGCTAGAATGGGAGGGATTGCCTAGAAGGGGTCAAGGTTATTGGAAGTTAAATGTGAAGCTTTTGCAGGATGAGGAATGTCGTCAGTCTTTTGCGCAATTGTGGGAACGGTTGGTGGATGAGGCGCCGGGGGATGATGAACTGGTAAATTGGTGGGATTCGGTGGCTAAAAATCGTATCAGAGAATATTATATTTGTCGTGGGAGGGAAGATAATCGGTTAAAGTATGGGTTTCAAAGATATCTTGAAGGGCAGCTACGGGACTGTTATGCAAGAGGAGGAGCAAGCTATCCAGTGCAGGACATTGAGGGTTTAAAGGAGAGTATTAGGGTATTGCAAAACGAGCGTTTTGATGGTGTGCGAATTATGGGAGGATTGGAAGAAGTGCTATGGGGTGACCGGCCGTCGGCTTGCGTGTTAAGAGGCCAGAGAAAGAGGAGAGTGACGATGGAGATGATGGGGTTAAACGTACATGTAGGGATGGAAGGGTATAGAGCGGGTCAAGCATTGGTAACGACAGAGGGTATGAGTGGATATGTAGACGCTTGGTTTAAGTCATATACGCAAAGTGTGGGCTTCCGTGAGGTGGCATTGAGGGAAATGGGAGAGTATGTGCAGTGTGAGCTTGATGGTCAAGATCGGGTGACATTAGGTGGGCCGATTACGGAGTGTGAGATTTGGCAGGCGTTGTCAGGAGTGAGTTTGGGAAAAGCGCCGGGTATAGACGTAAAGAATTGGGGGGTTCTGAGGTTTTTTTTAGTAAGGCTGTTTAACATACTTAAGGCGGCTGAGGTAATGGGAGAGCAGCAACGGACGGCCGTTGTGGTGTTGGTGCCGAAAGGGGAGCAGTCAACGGTAATGGATTATCGGGCACTTTCGCTTATGTGTGGAGATTATAAGTTGTTTGCGAGAATATTAGGGAACAGAATCAAGAGGGTAATAGGCAAGGTAATTGATAGGGGGCAATATGGGGTGCCAGGAAGGTCGAAGTATGAAGGGCATGGCATGATTCGAGAATTTATAGAGAAACAGGGGGAGTTGGGTGATGGAGGTGTATTGGCGTTAGATTGGAAGGCTGCTTATGATAGTGTAGAAAGGGAAGGGTTATGGAGGTTTATGCGTTGGCAAGGTTTTGGGGAAGAAATAATATCTTGGGCAAAATTATTGTATCAGGGGGCATCGATGAGGGTGCAGGTTAATGGGAGGCTAGGAGTTAAAATACAGATGCGACGGGGACTGCGCCAAGGCTGCCCACTATCACAAATATTGTTTGCGTGTATACAGGATCCATTTTATAGGGCCATTCGGAGGTGTGTTGCGGGAGGTGGGGAGGGTACTGACCGGGGGGAGGGGAGGGCTGGTATCGTAGGTTATGTGGATGACACTACTGTTTTGGTGAGAGGTAATGGGGATTTGCTTAGGGTGGGTAAGGTTGTGGATGTGTTTGGGGAGGCTTCAGGTATGAAAATTAATGTTGAGAAGACTAAGTTTCTAGACTTAAGGGATAGTACAAATGGGGATGAGGTGGTAGGGGGTGGGTGGAAGGTGGTGGATCAACTAATGATATGTGGGATAATTTATGTGAGAAATACACGGGTGGCTCAAGAGGTGAATTCGGTGAGAATAGTGAATGGAGTATTGAAAAGACTTGGTGGTTTGAGGGCGGCGCAACTAACGCTGCATCAAAGAGTAATAGTGACGAACGTGCTATTGTACAGCAAGATATGGCATGTCGTTGTCATGTACCCGCTGATGAGACGTGAGGTGAAGCGTTTACAACATGGGGTTTTTAGGTTTATATGGGGATCGGGCTACGAATGGTTAAGTAGAGCGGTGTTAACACTTCCGGTCAGTCGAGGAGGGCTGGGACTTTTACCTCTGGAAAAAAGGATGATGAGCGTGTACCTAAAACGAAGTTATATAAGGGAGGGGTGCGGGAGGGGAGGTGGACTTGTGCGAGTACGTAAGGATATGCAACGGTGGTGGGGGGGTAGGGATTTAATAGTTGGTGAGGCCATGTTGAAGTTATTAATGACAGTGAGGGATCCGTCGTGTGTTAAATTGCGGGTCCTCGAAGGAGTGGAAGGTAGGTCAGTGGTGGCTGCTGTTGAAGGGGCATACCCTATGTATGCGTGGAACGAAATATGGACGCGTCTAAAACAATTACGTGTAAAACCGGGTGTTCGGGAGGTAATGTTTAGATTTTTACATGGGATTTTGCCGTCTGTGGTTGTCCTATTCAATAGGAGGATAAGGGAGGGAGGGGAATGTAGAGCGTGTGGAAGCATGGAGACAATTTTGCATGCGGTATATTTTTGTGACTGTATAGAAGTGGTGCGGGTCTGGTTAGGAAAGGTGTTCAGGTTAGTGGGTTGGGGAGGGTTGCAGGTGTTGCGGGCTTTAAGTTTGGATATAGGTGGGGTGAGTAAGATGGTGGAGAATGCAGTGGCGTATTTGGTCACGGATTTTATATATACGTCATGGGCCATGAGGGAGGTGGGCGTGGATGAGAGGATAAAGGTGTTAGCTGCGACATTTTACAGAACTAAGTGTCGTAATAGGGAAATTTATGGAGGGAGTTGGGAGAATGCTTTTACTGAGGGCTATCGGAGTTTTAGGTTGGGGGATTTATGGGATTTACGTGCAATGTAAGGGGTCGCGGCGGGCTGGCTTCCCGATGAGGACAGTGTGAAAGGGTTTAGTGTGGAAGAGAATGAATATAGTACTGAGACATAAGTGCCTTTGACTGTATGATGAGCGGGTTGTGTGTTGTGAACGATACAAGTTCTTCAATTTAATTATTAATTATGCTAATGACAAAGGACGACAGACGTCGTAATGTGATGGAATATTATATATCTGCAACGAAATTATTGGTATGTGTGTAATGAAATGACAAAATGGGTGCACTGTGTGAATACGAAATATATATATACACATGAAGTATTGCGTGTGGTAGGAAGGCTTCAGTATTTATCGACGTGTGAAGGTCATGCACTGTTATGTTTTGTGCTAACAGACTTACATCTTAGTAGTGGTTTTAATGATATGGGCGAAATATTTTTAGAAAGCTTGACTTATCCTGTTTTCTTAATACATATTGTTTTTTCATGGGAGCTCTATAGAGCCCGTAGGTTTAGGTTACCATTGAATTGATATATATTATAGGGTAATTGATGGATGACATAGGATTAGGTATTTGTGTTTTCACTGGTTGTGTTGTAAAGTGTATGTAACATATGTATATATTTATACCTTCCTGGAGAAGGTGATATGTTTGGGTGTCTAGTAGATATACGTTGTACATGAATCATGTAGAATTGAATTTTATATTATCTCAATACATTGAGTGATACTGAACGTATCATGTTGTTCAATATGGAATAATGAAAGTATTTCATACAATATACAGTTACATATAAAGATTGTTACGTGTCAGGTGGATTGACATGCAAGAAGGGGGGGAGGGGTAGTGTTTTCAAAATGTAAGGTGTACATTCCGTGGCATGATGTACAATCAGGAATGAGATGTACTTGCCAAGGAGTCTTTAGGTTAGATTTAGTGTTCCAGACATAATGTCATTACTTCAAGGATTGGAGTGGTCATTGTTTACTGTACAGATTTGTCTTTCAGATGTAATATGTTAATTGGAAAGTACATGTACTATGCAGAATTTTTCATCACTGTTTTCACTATGTAATTTGTCGTTTATTTTTATGTACTATGTATGTCTTTTCAATAAAATATAAAAAAAAAATACTGATGATAATAGAGGTGATGTAAGTAGTGCTAATATTACTGACAGTAGTGATGATGATATCTGTGATGTTAGTATTGTTGATAGTTGTACTGATAGTTGTAAGGACAGTGGTGATAACAAAGGTATTGTAATAGTTCTGAAAAGAAATATTGATAGTAGCACTGATAATGATGATAATAAAAGTTATGATAGTAGTATTCATAGAACCATTGACAGTGATAGCAAAAGATGATGATAATAATAGTAAAAATAATAATAATAACAATAAAATGAAACTAACTGCTAAACACGAAAGGGCCATACAACTCTGCAGGGTAGTATGTGCTAAACAAGGAATAAGGAGAGGTGAGAGACCAGTGTGGGGTAGGAGTGTGCACGGGGCACAGTTAGCGAGGTAGCTACTTAAGTAGCCACTTTAACCCCTTGTTTGTTTAGCCTCATTGTGGGAAAGAATTAATCAAATGGAGAAAGAGGGTCCTGTTCGTTATAGCTATAACAGAGTAAAGTAGGAGAATATAGGGACTATTGCACCTATCATTCAGCCTGTGACCTGCTGATACACCTGTCACAGCTTTGAATCATGGAGACCTGACGCAAGAGAGACCTATCTTAGTTCGAATCCTTGACCTGTATTATTTATGTCCATTTCGCATGGACCTGTGTTACTTCTGTCAATCTCAAGTGGACCTGTCTTACTTCTGTCTCTCTCTCTCTCCTAGCCCGTGATACAACTACCCCTCTAACCTGGACCGGTGCTTTTGATGCCCAGAGCTCCTGGACCGGTGCTACTGCTATCCATCTCTCCTGGATCAGTGCTACTACTGTCTCTCTCGCCTGGATCGGTGCTGCTGCTGTCCTTCTCTCCTGGACCGGTGCTACTGCTCCCTGTCTCTCCTGGACCGGTGCTAATGTTGTCTTACTCTTGGATCTGTGCTTCTCATCCTGGCAGGTAAATCTAGCATGGTTATTCCGAGTTACCTCCACGGACTCAACACTGGAGGTAGTACACGTCTGGTGTACGTTGAGAAGGGGGAGATTTTACACTTATTTTCAAACCAAATAACCCATTTCTCTCAGTGCCTGTGACATGTTTTGGTAGCTATGATGATAGTATGAAAGATTTAAGATATTATGGTTGATCTATGATGGTGTTATGATGACGTTATGGAAGAATTATGCTGATGTTATGTTATAGTTATGATGTTATGGTAGAGCTATGATGTTATGGTATAGTTATGATGTTATGGTAGAGCTATGATGTTATGGTATAGTTATGATGTTATGGAAGAGCTATGATGTTTTGGGAGTCACGATATTATAATAAGTTACAGTCGTATTGTGGTATTATTATGGTGATGGTACAGTGGTGTTTTGATAAGTTGTAATAGTACCGTGGTAGTTATGGCGCAATGGTGTTATGATGGTGTAAGTTATTTTTATGGTGATAGAAGAGTGGTGTTTTGAGCGTGATATCCTGACGTGTGGGGGACTGCATGCTATGGTGCTTATTGGTGTTTAAATTGTTTAATGGTGCTAGGGCAGTTATGGATTTGTTATTGTGTTGTTATAATAAAGTTTAGTGTGTTACGGAGGTGTTATGATTGAGTTATAATTCTGTTATTTTTATGGTAGTGTTATGAATTTCTTATAAATTTGTAATGCTTGTGTTATGATAGTTGTGTGGTGTTATAATTGTGGAGGCGGTGTTGTAGTATTTTAGTGGTGTTATAATTGTGGAGGCGGTGTTGTAGTATTTTAGTGGTGTTAGTATTTATTCATGCCATTAAAGCTTTACAATGGTGTTATAAAATTTGTTACAGCGTTATGGTAGTGTTATGACGGTGTATTAATAGTGCTATTTTAGTGCTGTGATTGTTTTGATTGTGTTATGGTGTTAGGTTAAGAGTACTGAGGTGTTACGGTAATATTTTGTGTTATAATGTTATGATTATGGTAGTGTTATGGTGTTAGGGTGATTGTGGTGTTATTGTGGTGGTATCATAGTGCTGTGTTTCTGTTTGGCAGATATTCTTTTTGCGCTTTTCCCATAACACTATAAAGTGGAACTGTTATGGAAGAACACTGCTGCCTGTTATAGCACCCCATAGTGCTAGTATACCATAGGCCAGTTAGTTTGTTCTAAACCATCTCCCATAATGGGAGAAGCTAGAAGGGGGAGAAGAATGGTGTGTTAATGGAGTTTTGAATACCCATTCAGGACATGGTCATATCTTTTTCCATTATACGTAGCAGATGCATTAATCCAAATAAAGGAACGACAGTGTTTACGAATCCTTCTACAGGAACGACAGTGTTTATGAATCTTTCTACAGGAACGACAGTGTTTACCAATCCTTCTACCGGGACGACAGTGTTTACGAATCCTTCTACAGGAACGACAGTGTTTACGAATCCTTCTACAGGAACGACAGTGTTTACGAATCCTTCTACAGGAACGACAGTGCTTATCAATCTGGATACAGGAATCGGATATGACGCTTTGTGTTAAGACATGCTGCTTAATAGGACTGAATATTGTTGATGCTAAACCTGTATGTTCTGTACTGCATGTGGGAATCACAGCCAGGCGATGCGGGAGGGGAAAACAAAGTGTAAAAAGAAGGGGACTGAAGGTAGGCCGGGAGTTAAATGTGATTAGAAGTGCTGGGATGCTGGGGTAAAGCGTGAAGGGAAAGAAAGCTGAGGAATTAGAAGAATGCAGGAAGACCATTTCTATCATATTAGACATCTTGATACAAGATTTAAATGTAAAAGCAATGCACATGAAATTGCAGTAAATTGAAAAAAAAAAAAGTCGAAGAGTAGCTAACTAAGGATCATGGAGAGTAAGCAAGAGGTTTGATTCTAATGAAGCCTTAAACTTAATAATTAGGATTGTTAAGATCAGCAGGAAAGTGTTCGACCACACAAGGTCTGAGACATAGAATCAACGAACCTTCTCAACCGATGCAGTAAGTGGTATAACACTTGAAATAAGTGATATAACACTTGGAAAGAAGTGGTTCCATGAACTAGATCCAGCACTGGTTCAGAGACTACATAACTTGTCTTATTAATATGTTGGAGATCTGTTATAAAGTAACAGTTGTGAGACAGAAGAGGGACGGGCTGCGTAAATTTTCTGAGACTACAAGACAGCGTTTCATAGAGGCTGTGACAAAACTTAATGTGCGGGTAAGTATAACAGGGAACGTACTCCAGGAGATCAAAGGGTATCTTAGGGGTAAGAAACCAAGAGTAATAGTCATAGAAGATATGTAAGAATAAAGAAGAGTAACATGCTGGGTTTCACAAGGATCAATATTAGTATTATGTCTGGTTTATGTGAATGATATAACAGATGGGATTGAATGTGACATTTCAAAGTTTATTGATGTTTAAAACTAATGAAAATAAAACACCTGATGAGAACAGAAAGAGGCGACAAACTGAAAAATTGGTCAAATAAGTGTTTTTTTGCCTTCAATCCCTGCAAAGGTAAGGTTATGAAGTTTGGGAAATGGGCAAGAAGACCAAACATGGTGTATAGACTCGGAGGACAAAGGCTGCAGACCTTGCTTAAAGCCCTAGGGGTGAGCTTGAGCCTGGTATATCGCCAGTAGCTCACATCAGCCGTAAATCCTCTACACTCAATGCTCATTTAGCAAATCTAAGATTAGCCTTTCAGAATATCAGCAGTCATTTCCGGGCCTTTGAGCAACGTAAGACAATCCCATCTTGGAATGTAAAGCAAAAGCATGAAATCAACTCGTGGAAAAATATGGTAGGAACCAGGAGAAAGTCCATAAGTATGCAATGAGACTTGTTCCAGGGCTAAGAAATTTGAGCAGTGAGAAGAGACTAGACGAACTGAATGTAACGAAAGGGAGACATACATAATACTGAAGCAATTTGATAGGATAGACAGCTTCAGGCTATTTGAGAGGCTAGAAACAGGTATAAGCAGTGCAGGTGGAAGTTAAAGACACAGATGAGCCACAGGAATGTAAAGGAGGATTTCTTTAGTTGTTAAAAAGTGAAATGTCCTCGATGAAGAAGTGGTGGAGACAGGCTTCATATACAGTTTTATGATTAGGAACGATAGGGTCCACAAGACTGGGAAGGAGTGAATTTTGCAAACAACAAATTGAGAAACGGAGCCAGGAGCTAACTTCGAATCTTTCAACCGCACACACACACCACACACACACACACACACACACACACACACACACACACACACACACACACACACACACACACACACACACACACACACACACACACACACACACACACACACACACACACACACACACACACAAACACCCCTGCAACCTCAACTAGGTGAGTACACACACACACACACACACACACACACACACACACACACACACACACACACACACACGCACACACACACAGTAGGGACACAGCGTGCGCGAGTCACGCCTTCCTACCCAAGTGTTCTGCAATGGTTGTTAAGTGTGTTAGGGTAGTGAACAATTCCTTTAAGCGATTTACAATCTGCCTGAGCCACATAAGTGTGGGGGGAGCCACAATTTTGTAAGTGAACTAGAAAGTAAAACGTGGGAGCGCAGTCAGAGCGGGCAGGCTAGTGTGGGTGAGGCGACTCTGCCACGTGTCACCCAAGAAAGTTAACAAAGTGAAACAATTGTGTGACCAGTGAAAGAAATACAGTGAATAGGGCACACTATATAACGAGAAGAAATTGAGGTGGATCTACGCCAGGACGTCAGATCGAGCTGGACAATCTACAGGCTGCTACAGCTGCATTGCAAGTACAGTATTCACCTATGCATGGTTGTTTGGTTGTGGGGTTTCAGGTTCCAATTAACCACTAAGCTGATTGTGAATGGTCCAACTCTCCTAGCACGATAAAGAATAGGCACTCAAGTACTCAATAAGGAATAGCAATTGGTAATCTATGGAACAAGGCGAGTAAGATACTATAAGCCTAGGTGGTAGGACAAGCATAAAGGGCAACATTGTAAGTAGGTGCGGGTCAAGTCCCAGGAGGGTGGGGGTCAGGTCACAAGAGGTTGTGGTCAGGCAAGGAACCACTGACACTCCACATAACACTCCAACGCACAATTCCACCTACTTTTCAGACACTTAATAAACCCACACATAATTCCACACATAACTAAACACACACACACACACACGCAAACATACACACACACGCAAACATACTCACACACACACACACACACACACACACACACACACACACACACACACACACACACACACACACTCAGAAGTGTCCTTGTTTGCAGATGATGTGAAGTTAATTAGAAGAATCAAATCAGATGAGGATCAGGCAGGACTACAAAGAGACCTGGACAGGCTACAAGCCTGGTCCAGCAACTGGCTCCTTGAGTTTAACCCTGCCAAATGCAAAGTCATGAAGATTGGGAAGGGCAAAGAAGACTGCAGACACAGTATAGTTTTGATGGCCAAAGACTGCAAACCTTACTCAAGGAAAAAGATCTGGGGGTGAGTGTAACACCGAGCATATCTCCTGAGGCGCACATCAATCAGATAACTGCTGCAGCATACGGGCGCCTGGGAAACCTACGGACAGCATTCCGATACCTCAGTAAGGATTCGTTCAAAACTCTGTATACCATTTACGTCAGGCCCATACTGGAGTATGCAGCACCAGTTTGGAATCCACACCTAGTCAAGCACGTCAAGAAATTAGAGAAAGTGCAAAGGTTTGCAACAAGACTAGTCCCAGAGCTACGGGGATTGTCCTACGGAGCTACGGGGATTGTCCTACGAAGAACGGTTGAGGGAAATCGGCCTGACGACACTGGAGGACAGGAGGGTCAGGGGAAACATGATAACGACATATAAAATACTGTGCGGAATAGACAAGGTGGACAAAGACGGGATGTTCCAGAGATGGGACACAGAAACAAGAGGTCACAATTGGAAGTTGAAAACTCAGATGAATCAAAGGGATGTTAGGAAGTATTTCTTCAGTCATAGAGTAGTCAGGCCGTGGAATAGCCTAGAAAGTGAAGTAGTGGAGGCGGGAACCATACATAGTTTTAAGGCGAGGTATGATAAAGCTCATGGAGCAGGGAGAGAGATGACCTAGTAGCAATCAGTGAAGAGGCGGGGCCAGGAGCTATGACTCGACCCCTGCAACCACAAATAAGTGAGTACAAATAGGTGAGTACACTCACACACACCAGGCACATCTCCTGAAGCGCACATCAACCAAATGACTGCTGCAGCATATGGGCGCCTAGCAAACCTCAGAACAGCATTCTGACATCGTAATAAGGAATCGTTCAGGACCCTGTACACCATGTACGTTAGGCCCATATTGGAGTATGCGGCACCAGTTTGGAACCCACACCTAGCCAAGCACGTAAAGAAACTAGAGAAAGTGCAAAGGTTCGCAACTAGACTAGTCCCAGAGTTAAGAGGTATGTCCTACGAGGAGAGGTTACGGGAAATCGACCTGACGACACTGGAGGACAGGAGAGATAGGGGGAACATGATAACGACATACAAAATACTGAGAGGAATTGACAAGGTGGACAAAGACAGGATGTTCAAGAGATGGAACACAGCAACAAGGGGACACAGTTGGAAGTTAAAGACACAGATGAATCATAGGGATGTTAGGAAGTATTTCTTCAGCCACAGAGTAGTCAGGAAGTGGAATAGTTTGGGAAGCGATGTAGTGGAGGCAGGATCCATATATAGCTTTAAGCAGAGGTATGATAAAGCTCACGGCTCAGGGAGAGTGACCTAGTAGCGATCAGTGAAGAGGCGGAGCCAGGAGCTTCGACTCGACCCCTGCAACCTCAACTAGGTGAGTACAACTAGATGAGTACACACACACACACACACACGGACACACACACACACACACACACACACACACACACACACACACACACACACACACACACACACACACACACACACACACACACACACACACACACACACACACACACACACACACACACAAGTGAAGTAAATGTCAAAGCATCAACATAATCGAGCAAATTTCAGTTTTAATTTCGTCAAGCAGAAGCGTGTCATAGACAAGGTCAAGATGCAGCCACAGTATCTCGTGGGACGTTTTATAATCCCTGGAATGTACGGATGACATTAGTTGTGTTCTCATGGGATCATTAATGCACGAATATATATACAAATCGCCAAAAAAAAGTGTTTTTGTTTTGAAAGAAAGTGCAGCAGATTGTTATATTCTTCGTGGTATATCACAAACTGAAGCGCTTTCCATTGATCTGTAGTACCAGGTTGTGTTATACGTCAGGTCAGTGCAGTCCAGTCAAGATGAGGATTATAATACATAAACAATGGTAATTTTAGTGTCAACACTAGATCATAGGTGTACTATATGCAAATAAATATAAGTTAAACCTAGCTGTAAACATCATTTACAAAGACAGAATTATGTGAAGACTCTCAGCTCCTGCAGTGAAAATTCACCAGTAGAGTGAAGTTGAACATTATGGTGTTTACCATAGAGGTGAGAGAGTGTCTGGTGGTGTGATCATTTGATGCTCCACACGATATTTTATTCAATCTGAAATATTAGATGGCTGCAAAACTCGAATGATGAGATCAGTTATAAAAAGACTGATTAATCACTTGAGCTCTGGCTAGCAGTGCTTCCTACCAGTTCAGATGTCATGCAACAAAAATGGAAAAATGTTCCATAACAGAGAGCTTAACAAGCTACATTGCTAATTAAAGCTCGCCCATGCTCTCTATGCACGTCACATAGTACCCTCAGGAACAAACCGTAAACCCATAAATGTCAGCCAGAAATTTGGGAATGAGACGTAATAAACTTTGATTATAGAAAAGAAAAGGGGATTCATTTCCTTAGATCAAGAATCAATTGGACAGAATGAAGATGCTTTCTCTGAACGAATTTCTTAATCAAGTAAAACCAATCTATTGGCTGCCACCTATATGAAAAATCTGTTAGGTTTTTTAATGCTTTTGAGTGAAGAACACTTTATAACAGTGTTAATGAGTGCTGAGTGTGTATGTGAGTGAAGAACACGTTATAACAGTGTTAATGAGTGCTGAGTGTGTATGTGAGTGAAGAACACGTTATAAAAGTGTTAATGAGTGCTGAGTGTGTATGTGAGTGAAGAACACGTTATAAAAGTGTTAATGAGTGCTGAGTGTGTGTGATCAATTTCAACATTGTTATAATGAGTGCTGAGTGTGTATGTGAGTGAAGAACACGTTATAACAGTGTTAATGAGTGCTGAGTGTGTATGTGAGTGAAGAACACGTTATAACAGTGTTAATGAGTGCTGAGTGTGTATGTGAGTGAAGAACACGTTATAACAGTGTTAATGAGTGCTGAGTGTGTATGTGAGTGAAGAACACGTTATAACAGTGTTAATGAGTGCTGAGTGTGTATGTGAGTGAAGAACACGTTATAACAGTCCTAATGACTGCTGAGTGTGTATGTGAGTGACGAACACGTTATAACAGTGCTAATGAGTGCTGAGTGTGTATGTGAGTGAAGAACACGTTATAAAAG
The DNA here is from genome assembly GCF_038502225.1 of Cherax quadricarinatus. Taxonomy (NCBI): domain Eukaryota; kingdom Metazoa; phylum Arthropoda; class Malacostraca; order Decapoda; family Parastacidae; genus Cherax; species Cherax quadricarinatus. The sequence continues at coordinate 2,632 of NW_027197762.1, read as the reverse complement.
TGTTAATGAGTGCTGAGTGTGTATGTGAGTGAAGAACACGTTATAAAAGTGTTAATGAGTGCTGAGTGTGTATGTGAGTGACGAACACGTTATAAAAGTGTTAATGAGTGCTGAGTGTGTATGTGAGTGAAGAACACGTTATAACAGTGTTAATGAGTGCTGAGTGTGTATGTGAGTTAAGAACACATTATAACATTGTTATAAAGTTAAGAACACATTATAACATTGTTATAATGTTAAGAACACATTATAACAGTTCTGAGACTGATGAAGTTATAACTTGATAAAGTTTATTTTCTTCACAATTATAAATTGTACATCACACAGCGTATTTCCTCATATATTAATATTTGGTACTTTAGGTAATATTACTGGTACCTGATGTGTTGTAGGCAGTGAACATTGTTCAGTCGTTCAACAAACATTTCTCTGTATCACCTGAAAACATTGAACTACAAGATCAGTTAGAAATAACTGATCTTGTAGTGAAACATTTATATGTTCCGCTTAATGTTCATGAATGTTGTTATTTATGTGTACTTATTCGAGTGTATTTACATGTGCCAGCAAACATTCAACTTGTTGAATCTTAACAAGTCAAAGATTAGAGAAAAGAGTTTATAATGTAATTTTATACTCCATTGTGCGACTAGAAATTACAATAATTGATGTCAACATCAATTGCTCTAATTACTCACAAAACTTCCTTTACTATATTAAATTACAAAGTATTAATGTTTTAAAAAATAGGTGATGCTTTGTGCTATTTAAGAAGGTGAAGAAAAGACATTGTTTGCAGGAGAGTCTTTTCATGGAATAACGTTTTGATCTATGTTGATTTTTGTTCAGTAACTTGGTCAGTCACTGCACTCTGTGTCAATGTGTGTTAATGTGTTCTACACTCCCATACCCACTCAGTATTCTTTAACAATGTGTGATAGTGTACTCTGCATTATCAAACACGCTCAACACACTTTAACAATGTGTAATAATCGGCTCAACACACACACCCACTAAACACTTTTTAACAATTATCAATAATATACTGTACACTCACACATTCACTCGGCTAACAAAACAGCTTCGTATCAGAAGAAAAGCAGAACTGTTATAGTACATTTGAGGGGGACGTTGAGAGCTGTGAACCCCAAACACAGCATTTCCTCAAAGAGGAACTTAACTCTTCAAATGTAGCCTCACCATGAAGCATTACCCATATATGATATTAGAACAAATGTTTTAATATCATTATATACAGAGAGATGTAATTACAGAGAGGGACACACAGAAATCTGTGCTTTGTAAATACATCCACCCGGGTAGACTCGTACCGTAGTCCAGCCAGAAGAGAAGAACTTCCCATCCGGCAACACCACCATGGTGAGGCCAATTATTGTTTTTAATCTGTTAAAATTAATTTTATGTATCTTTCTGTATCTTCTGTGTTAACATGTATAACAATTTGGTGTGTGTATATATGGTGTTACTATGTATAACAGTTTGGTGTATATATATATATGGTGTTACTATTTATAATATTGTGATCACTGTATCTCTAGTGTTGTTATGCATATTATAGTGAGCGAAATGTTCTTACAACAAAGTTACTTCACGATGTATAAGAATATCAATCCTCCCATGTTATTACATGTGATCATTGTATCCCTGTAAACCTGGTCCAGCCAGAAGACAGGAACCTCCCAGCCAGCCACACCATCTGTTTTTCATCTGATCCTTTTATTTATGTGTTATATTTGTTTATTTTGGGGGGGGATTTTGCTATTTATAACAGGATGATCATTGTATCTCTGGTGTTACTATGTACAGCAATGTGATCACTGTATCTCTGGTATTACTGTGTAAAACAACGTAATCTTTGTATCTCTGGTGCTACTGTGAATAACAGTCTGATATTTGAATCTCTGGTGTTACTATGTATAAAAATGTGATCTTTATGTATATTTTGTTACTACGGATAACAGAGATCACTACATCTCTGTGTGGCCATTGCATTCCCGGCTCTTATGTTAAGAAGGTCACATGTGTGCTTGTGTGTGAACTCCAAACAATTAATGATTTTCCGTCTGGCCTTCGAGCGGAAAGAATGCTGAAAATGTGTGAGAGCCGTAAAGTATATTTACACATTCCTGAAAATACTTCAAGAAAATATCAATGCGCTTTGAGAAGAACAAAAGAACATAGTGTTTAGTGTAGTGTAGTTGCAAGTGAAAGCAGTAATTGTACAGCTGGTGCTGGGGAACCTTCCCATGGCACCGTAAACAAGAATTGTTGGTGATGAAAGATTGAACGTAAAACAATGGGAGAAGCTCAGTAAGATCAATGGTTACAGCGAAAAAATCCAAAAACTGAAATCAAATTAATGAAGTGTTGAAAAGTACGAGAAAATATAGGTGAGTACACACGCACGAGCACGCGCACACATACACACACACACACACACACACACACACACACACACACACACACACACACACACACACACACACACACACACACACACACACACACACACATATACACATACACACATATACACACACACACATACACACACACACATACACACACACATACACACACACACACACACACACACACACACACACACACA
>NW_027197761.1:47500-55218 GCF_038502225.1 Cherax quadricarinatus | reverse complement strand
GGGCAATGTGTGGTGTGAATATAATGCAGAGAATTCGTAGTTTGGAAGTTAGGAGGAGGTGCGGGATTACCAAAACTGTTGTCCAGAGGGCTGAGGAAGGGTTGTTGAGGTGGTTCGGACATGTAGAGAGAATGGAGCGAAACAGAGTGACTTCAAGAGTGTATCAGTCTGTAGTGGAAGGAAGGCGGGGTAGGGGTCGGCCTAGGAAAGGTCGGAGGGAGGGGGTAAAGGAGGTTTTGTGTGCAAGGGGCTTGGACTTCCAGCGGGCATATGTGAGCGTGTTTGATATTAGTGAATGGAGACAAATGGTTTTTAATACTTGACGTGCTGTTGGAGTGTGAGCAAAGTAACATTTATGAAGGGGTTCAGGGAAACCGGCAGGCCGGACTTGAGTCCTGGAGATGGGAAGTACAGTGCCTGCACTCTGAAGGAGGGGTGTTAATGTTGCAGTTTAAAAACTGTAGTGTAAAGCACCCTTCTGGCAAGACAGTGATGGAGTGAGTGATGGTGAAAGATTTTCTTTTTCGGGCCACCCTGCCTTGGTGGGAATCGGCCAGTGTGTTAATAAAAAAAATATATATACATACATAGTGACAGTTATACTGGCTTGTATATAGCCAGTCATTATTACACTAGGGCTGTGTTAAGCCAGTACTTACACCAAACCAGTTATCAGGTGTGTCTTACCTGGGTAAACTCTTAATTGGTAGCCAGTGTGTGAATAATAATGATGATCAGTGTTATTAATCTTGATGGCTAATTAAATTACATGCTGGCTAATTAATTATCCTGTAAGCTTGGTAATTATCCTGTAAGCTTGGTAATTATCCTGTAAGCTTGGTAATTATCCTGCAAGCTTGGTAATTATCCTGTAAGCTTGGTAATTATCCTGCAAGCTTGGTAATTATCCTGTAAGCTTGGTAATTATCCTGTAAGCTTGGTAATTATCCTGCAAGCTTGGTAATTATCCTGTAAGCTTGGTAATTATCCTGTAAGCTTGGTAATTATCCTATAAGCTTGGTAATTATCTTGTAAGCTTGGTAATTATCCTGTAAGCTTGGTAATTATCCTGCAAGCTTGATAATTATCCTGTAAGCTTGGTAATTATCCTGTAAGCTTGGTAATTATCTTGTAAGCTTGGTAATTATCCTGCAAGCTTGGTAATTATCCTGTAAGCTTGGTAATTATCCTGTAAGCTTGGTAATTATCCTATAAGCTTGGTAATTATCTTGTAAGCTTGGTAATTATCCTGCAAGCTTGGTAATTATCCTGTAAGCTTGGTAATTATCCTGTAAGCTTGGTAATTATCCTATAAGCTTGGTAATTATCTTGTAAGCTTGGTAATTATCCTGCAAGCTTGGTAATTATCCCGTAGGTTAGTAGTGGTGTAGGTGGATATGTAGTGGTGTTGGTGGTATCCACCTATATATGTAGTGGTGTTGGTGGTATCCACCTATATATGTAGTGGTGTTGGTGGTATCCACCTATATATGTAGTGGTGTTGGTGGTATCCACCTATATATGTAGTGGTGTTGGTGGTATCCACCTATATATGTAGTGGTGTTGGTGGTATCCACCTATATATGTAGTGGTGTTGGTGGTATCCACCTATATATGTAGTGGTGTTGGTGGTATCCACCTATATATGTAGTGGTGTTGGTGGTATCCACCTATATATGTAGTGGTGTTGGTGGTATCCACCTATATATGTAGTGGTGTTGGTGGTATCCACCTGTATATGTAGTGGTGTTGGTGGTATCCACCTATATATGTAGTGGTGTTGGTGGTATCCACCTATATATGTAGTGGTGTTGGTGGTATCCACCTATATATGTAGTGGTGTTGGTGGTATCCACCTGTATGTACACTGTCTTATTAACCTGTGTGTGTTAGAAGTGATCAAAGCTTCTAGTGCTTGCGTACTTGTCTTTCTAAACCAGTGTGTCGGTATGTATTAGCAAGGTTTATATACCGCTGTTCACTGTGGGTAATAATTTGCTTGTAGCACAGCTGATGAGAAGTACTGGGGAGATATGCTGCTTGTTACTGGTAATTGTGGGGTATGGTAATGACCTCCGGGTAATTGTGTAGTTGAGCCATGGTATGTGACCTTGTTGCGTGTGTGTGTGTGTGCTCACCTAATTGTGGTTGTTGCAGGGGTCGACTCATAGCTCCTGACCCTTGTCTCTTTAGTGGTCGGTACTAGGCCCAATCTCTCTCTGCTCCATGAGCTTTATTGTACCTCTTCTTAAAGGTACATCACTCTCCAGACTATTCCACTTTCTGACAACTCTATGACTGAAGAAATACTTCCTAACATCCCTGTCACTCATCTGAGTCTTCAACTTCCCTTGTTGCTGTGTCCCATCTCTGGAACATCCTGTCTCTGTCCACCTTGTCAATTCCTCTCAGTATTTTAAATGTCGTTATCATATCCCCGCTATCTCTCCTGTCCTCCAGTGTCGTCAGGTTGATTTCCCTTAACCTCTCCTCGTAGGACATACCTCTTAGCTCTGGGACTAGTCTTGTTGCAAACCTTTGCACTTTCTCTAGTTTCTTTACGTGCTTGGCTAGGTGTGGGTTCCAGACTGGTGCCGCATACTCCAACATGGGCCTAACGTACACGGTGTACAGGGTCCTGAACGATTCCTTATTAAGATGTCGGAATGTTGGTCTGAGGTTTACTAGGCGCCCATATGCTGCAGCAGTTATTTGGTTGATGTGCGCCTCAGGAGATGTGCCTGGTGTTATACTCACCCCAAGATCTTTTTCCTTGAGTGAGGCTTGTAGTCTCTGACCCCTTAGACTGTACTCCGTCTGCGGTCTTCTTTGCCTTCCCCAATCTTCATGACTTTGCACTTGGTGGGGTTGAACTCTAGGAGCCAGTTTCTGCACCAGGCCGGCAGCCTGTCCAGATCACTTGTAGCTCTGCCTGGCCTTTCTGGGTACTCTAGGTGAGCACACCTTCCTTAGTACTCTAGGTGAGTACACCCTCCTGGGTACCCTAGGTGGGTACACACTCCTTAGTACTCTAGGTGAGTACACCCTCCTGGGTACTCTAGGTGAGTATACCCTCTTTAGTACTCTAGGTACTAAGGAGGGTGTACTCACCTAGATTACCCAAGAGGGTGTACTCATCTAGAGTTCACCCTCTTTAGTCCTCTAGGTACTCAGGAGGGTGTACTCTAGGTGAGTACACCCTCCTTAGTACTCAAGGTGAGTACACCCTCCTTAGTACTCTAGGTGAGTACACCCTCCTTAGTACTCTAGGTGAGTACACCCTCCTTAGTACTCTAGGTGAGTACACCCTCCTTAGTACTCTAGGTGAGTACACCCTCCTTAGTACTCTAGGTGAGTACACCCTCCTTAGTACTCTAGGTGAGTACACCCTCCTTAGTACTCTAGGTGAGTACACCCTCCATAGTACTCTAGGTGAGTACACCCTCCTTAGTACTCTAGGTGAGTACACCCTCCTTAGTACTCTAGGTGAGTACACCCTCCTTAGTACTCTAGGTGAGTACACCCTCCTTAGTACTCTAGGTGAGTACACCCTCCTTAGTGCTCTAGGTGAGTACACCCTCCTTAATACTCTAGGTGAGTACACCCTCCTTAATACTCTAGGTGAGTACACCCTCCTTAGTACTCTAGGTGAGTACACCCTCCTTAGTACTCTAGGTGAGTACACCCTCCTTAGTACTCTAGGTGAGTACACCCTCCTTAGTACTCTAGGTGAGTACACCCTCCTTAATACTCTAGGTGAGTACACCCTCCTTAGTACTCTAGGTGAGTACATATATCACAGAGCTGAAACGCAATTTACACGTCAAAGGAATTAACACAAAAAGTATATATACGAATTTTTGATATTTGAGGTCGATTACAAAGGTGACCTGTGACCTTCTGGCACCAGTGCCTCCCCCACGCCCACGCCCACGCCCACTCCTGGCTACCTGGTACAAGGTACATAATCTGGCAGCATAAGCCTCAAGGCTGCCCGCTGTTACAAGGTCGTTAGGTATGTTAAAACATCAGACGTTCCCTCCCTTACTGCTTCCTTTATCTAACCCTCCCTTCCTCCCTCATTCCTTCTCTTACCTTGATCTATCTAACCCTCCCTCCCTTCCTTCCTTGATCTATCTAACCCTCCATCCCTTCCTCCCTTGATCTATCTAACCCTCCCTCCCTTCCTCCGTTTATCTATCTAACCCTCCCTCCCTTGATCTATCTAACCCTCCCTCCCTTGATGTATCTAACCCTCCATCCTTTGATCTATCTAACCCCTTGATCTATCTAACCCTCCCTCCCTTGATCTATCTAACCCTCCCTCCCATGATCTATCTAACCCTCCCTCCCTTCCTCCCTTGATCTATCTAACCCTCCCTCCCTTGATCTATCTAACCCTCCCTCCCTTCCTCCCTTGATCTATCTAACCCTCCATTCTTTCCTTGATCTATCTAACCCTCCCTCCCTTGATCTATCTAGCCCTCCATCCCTCCATTCCTTCCTTGATCTATCTAACCCTCCCTCCCTCCCTTGATCTATCTAACCCTCCCTTTCTTCCTTCCTTGATCTATCTAAGCATCCATACCTCCCTCCCTTCCTTCATCTATCTGACTATCCCTCCCTCATTCCCTCCCTTCCTTCTTCTATCTAACCCTCCCTCCCTCAATCTAACCTTCCCTCCTTCATTTTCTCCCTTCCTTTATCTATCTAGCTCTCCTTCCCTTCTTTTGCCTATCTAACCCTCCCTCCCTCCCTTCCTTTCTCCATCCATCCAACCCTCCTTACACCCCTCTCTTCCTTAGTCCCTTCTTAACCTTACCTAATTCACTGTCTCTCTCTCTCTCTCTGTCTCCCTTCTCGCACCTAACATGAAGGGACGTTATCAACGTTATCTCTGAGAGATAAGAAAACTAAAGATAACTATATTGTTGTAGTTTTAGGATAATTATCTTAACGCCCCATGGGAGGAGAAGGCAAGGGAGATGGTGGGAGGGAGGAAACGAAGATAAGAGGAATAGGAGGGATAGAGAAGTAAACACGAGGAGAAGTACAGGAGCAAGAATAAATAAATTATTGAATATATATATATGTCGTGCCGAATAGGCAGAACTTGCGATCTTGGCTTAAATAGCAACGTTCATCTTGCCATATAGGACAAGTGAAAATTTGTGTATGCAATAATTTCGCCAAAATCATTCTGAACCTAACGAAAAAAATATATTTCACTGTGTTTGTTTAGTATTAAATTATTGTAAACAAATCTAAAATATATTTAGTTGGGTTAGGCTAAAATAAATTGTTCTTGTTATAATAAGGTTAGGTAAGTTTTCTAAGATTCTTTTGGTGCAAAATTAAAAATTTTTTACATTAACATTAATGAAAAAAATATATCTTTAAAAGTATAAGAGAAAATTTTAGAAAGGACTTAATTTTAAATGAGTTCTTGCTAATTGACCAGTTTTACATATTCGGCACGACATATATATATATATATATATATATATATATATATATATATATATATATATATATATATATATATATATATATATATATATATATATATATATATATATATATATATATATATACAAGCTTACAGGCGAGATTTTTGAGAGGGAAGGTCCGGCCACAATAGGTCACGAACGCCACTGTTTACAGTGGCGTTCGTGACCCACAAAATTACTGATAAAGAATCAGTTCTTATCTTCTTGTATATACGATAACAGGGTTACATGAAGTCAATATTTTTTTTACTATATATATATATATATATATATATATATATATATATATATATATATATATATATATATATATATATATATATATATATATATATATATATATATATATATATATATTAAAACTGCAACAGCAACAGCAATAATAGTAATAATAATAATTATTATTATTATTATTTATTCTCATTATTATTACTTTCATTATTATTAATAGAGTATTGATATTTATATAACTATTTTAACGATATAGGTGTTAGAAGAGATAGATAAATAGACAGATAGATAAACAGATAGATAGTGAGAGAGAGTGAGTGACAGAGAGAGAGAGAGAGAGAGAGACAGAGAGAGAGAGAGAGAGAGAGAGAGAGAGAGAGAGAGAGAGAGAGAGAGAGAGGGATTGGGCCTTATACAAGACCACAGACCTACATCCCTGCAGCTGCCTCAGTACCCTACCTCTCTCAAGGGCAGGCACCTTACATTCCCTACATACCCACCACCTCAAGCTGACCACTTCATCATGAGGAGCCAGTATATCAGCATCCTGTCGGCCAACATTAGAGGTTTCATTACTAATGTTGGAGAGCTCACACATAGTTTTGTGAACACTCGACGTCCCGACATGATGGCTGTTGTTGAAACATTTTTGGATGACAGGACTCAGAAAATTTTGCAAGAATTGCTGGCTACACCTCATGGATGAGAAGAGACAGGAGCAAGGGCAAGGAGGTGGTGTTCCTGTGTGCTTCTCTAAAAGTGTTCATGCCCAGCACATAGATGTTGCCACCCCTACACATCTTGAAATGATGTTCTTCAAGCTCTGTATAAACACTAGTACCTCTGTACTAGCATGTGCAATGTACAGACCTCAGTGGCAACATGCAGACCCTATCAACTTCCTAATGGAAAATATTGACTCCCTTCTGCTACAACACAACTGTCAACATATTATAATTGTTGGTGACCTCAACCAGCACCTTATACAGAGGGACTTTGATGACCTTCTTGCAGTGTTTGACATGAGAAACTTTGTTGATTTCCCTACTCATATCTCTGGCTCCTCCCTTGACCCAGTAGTGAGTGATCTGGCAGAAGGCATAGTCACTTGTCAAACCCTCGGCTACGTTGGATCGTCTGACCACAAGGCTGTTTTTACGACACTTAAGATTCCAACAGAACGAGGTGAGGAGTCCACACGCACAACCTGGCTATGGGAAAGAGGTAATTGGCCAGCCCTTTGCTCTGAGCCTCGCCACCACCGATTGGAATGCTTCTCCTCCAAGGGGATGTTGACAACCAGTGAAAGTCTTCACTGGACACATCCTTAATCTACAACAAGAACACATTCCTCACCGGCAATATGTAACGAAGCCTACAGATCAGCCTTGGTTTGGCTTTCGTTGTAGAGAGGCTGCTACTGCTAAGTACAAAGCATGGCGAAGGTTTAAGAGACATCCTACCACCTATAACAGGAACTTGCACATGCAAGCCTATAGGCATATGGGAGATGTTCAAAAGTGGGCCATTGCTAAATGGGAGGTGGACACTAAAAGAAAGCTAGCATCAGGTAGGGTAGGCTCCAAAACCTGGTGGTCCCTGGTCAAGGACAGACAAGGTTATCTGCCTGATGAACTTATTCCACCTCTAAATCGACAGGATGGGACCACCTCTACTAGTAGTCAAGAGAAGGCGGACCTCTTTGCTGAACACTTTGCTACCAAAATGAAAGTTCCTGATCCAGCAAGGGACCCTCCTTGGCTAGCTGCAAGAACTGTGTCAAAACTGTCAGTGGTGACAATAAGGCAGGAGGAGGTGCATTTCCTTCTTAAATCGCTTGACCAAGAAAAGGCTGTGGGCTCAGACAAGTTGAGCCCAAGATTGCTGAGAAGATGTGCAGACCAGCTAGCAGCACCTCTAACTCGCATCTTTCAGCACTGCCTAGTACAGTGTAAATAACCCTCTCTATGGAAAGAG
>NW_027197761.1:0-32500 GCF_038502225.1 Cherax quadricarinatus | reverse complement strand
AGCAGTTATCTGATTGATGTGTGCTTCCGGAGACATGCTCGGTGTTATACTCACCCCAAGATCTTTCTCCTTGAGTGAGGTTTGCAGTCTTTGGCCACCTAGCCTATACTCTGTCTGTGGTCTTCTGTGCCCTTCCCCTATCTTCATGACTTTGCATTTGGCAGGATTAAATTCGAGAAGCCATTTGCTGGACCAGGTGTCCAGTCTGTCCAGGTCTCTTTGAAGTCCTGCCTGGTCCTCATCAGATTTAATTCTCCTCATTAACTTCACATCATCTGCAAACAGGGACACTTCTGAGTCTAACCCTTCCGTCATGTCGTTCACATATACCAAAAATAGCACTGGTCCTAGGACCGACCCCTGTGGGACCCCGCTCGTCACAGGTGCCCACTGTGATACATCATTACGTACCATGACTCGTTGTTGCCTCCCTGTCAGGTATTCTCTGATCCATTGCAGTGCCCTTCCTGTTATATGCGCCTGATGCTCTAGCTTCTGCACTAATCTCTTGTGAGGAACTGTGTCAAAGGCCTTCTTGCAGTCCAAGAAGATGCAATCAACCCACCCCTCTCTCTCTTGTCTTACTTCTGTTATTTTATCATAAAACTCCAGAAGGTTTGTGACACAGGATTTGCCTTCCGTGAATCCGTGCTGGTTGGCATTTATACTCCTGTTCCGTTCCAGGTGCTCCACCACTCTCCTCCTGATAATCTTCTCCATAATTTTGCATACTATACACGTCAATGACACAGGTCTATAGTTTAGTGCCTCTTTTCTGTCTCCTTTTTTGAAAATGGGAACTACATTTGCTGTCTTCCATACCTCAGGTAGTTGCCCAGTTTCCAGGGATGTGTTGAAGATTGTGGTAAGTGGTACGCACAACATATCTGCTCCCTCTCTAAGGACCCATGGAGAGATGTTGTCCGGTCCCATTGCCTTTGAGGTATCGATGTCCCTTAGCAGTTTCTTCACCTCCTCCTCATCTGTATGTATGTCGTCCAACACTTGTTGGTGTATTCCTTGTTGGTGTCCCCATCTGGTCTGTCCCCCCAGAGTCCTTCCTGTCTCTACTGTAAATACTTCCTTAAATCTCGTGTTGAGCTCCTCACATACCTCTTGATCGTTTCTTGTGAGTTCCCCACCTTCTTTCCTCAGCCTTATCACCTGGTCCTTGACTGTTGTCTTCTTCCTAATGTGGCTATACAGCAGTTTCGGGTCAGATTTGACTTTCGATGCTATGTCGTTTTCATACTGTCTCTGGGCCTCCCTCCTTATCTGCGCATACTCGTTTCTGGCTCTTCTACTAATCTCCTTGTTTTCCTGGGTCCTATGCCTCCTGTACCTTTTCCATTCTCTGTTGCACTTAGCTTTTGCCTCCCTACACCTTCGGGTAAACCAAGGACTCGTCTTGGTCTTCCTATTATTTCTGTTTCCCTTGGGAACAAAACTTTCCTCTGCCTCCTTGCACTTTGTTGCCACATATTCCATCATCTCGTTTACTGATTTTCCTACCATTTCTCTGTCCCACTGAACCTCCTGCAGGAAGTTTCTCATACCTGTGTAGTCCCCCCTTTTATAGTTTGGCCTGTCCCCTTCAGTTCCTGTTACCTTCTCCACTTGTAACTCTACTATATAGTCAAAACTCAGAACCACATGATCGCTAGCTCCAAGGGGCCTCTCGTAAGTGATGTCCTCGATGTCTGAACTGCTCAGGGTGAACACAAGATCCAGTCTTGCTGGCTCATCCTCCCCTCTCTCTCTGGTTGTGTCCCTGACATGTTGATGCATGAGGTTTTCAAGTACCACATCCATCATCTTTGCTCTCCATGTTTCGGGACCCCCATGTGGCTCCAGGTTTTCCCAGTCGATCTCCCTGTGGTTGAAATCGCCCATTACCAGTAACTTTGCTCTGCTCGAGTGAGCTCTTCTTGCCACCTCAGCCAGTGTGTCCACCATCACCCTGTTGTTTTCTTCGTACTCCTCTCTTGGCCTCCTGCAGTTCTGTGGTGGGTTATACATCACTCCAATGACTAGTTTATGTTCTCCGGACTGAATTGTACCTACAATGTAGTCTCTTTCTCCAATCATGTCCATGCCTTCCATTTCCTCAAATCCCCATTGGTGTTTTATGAGCAGTGCAACCCCTCCTCCCCCTCTACTCCTTCTATCTTTCCTCAGGATCTGATATCCTGTTGGGAAGATTGTGTCTGTTATTATCTCAGCGAGTTTTGTTTCTGTGACTGCTATGATGTCTGGGGATTTTTCACTGATTCTTTCATTCCACTCCTCATGTTTATTCATTATTCCATCCGCATTTGTGTACCAAACCTTTAGTTTCTTTTCTATCATTGTGGTCATGCAAGTATATTGGGGTTGGGGGAGGGAGAGCCTTGGTGGGGGCCTATATGGGGCTGTGGTGTAGGTGGGGTATGTGTTGATGGGGGTGGGGTCAGAATGCCCATAAGGGACAGCTGTTGGGGTGAGGTTTGTGATATGGGGGTTGGTGGCAGAGGGAACAGTGAGTGGGTTGGAGTATAGGTTGCTCAGTTGCGTTGGGAATGTCGCGGGTGGGGTCTTTTGGTGGGAGATTCTGTGGGGTGTGTTTGCCCTTCCTCCTGTGTCTGGGTCCTGCTCATTTTCATTGCTTCTCGTTCCTCCTTGCGTCTCTGTACCCTCTCTTTCAGTGTAGTCCTTTCTTCTTGTGTTCTGTCGCGGTCGAGGTATACTCTCTGGTACCCCTCTTTGTCTCTCAGTCTTGCTTTCTCTTGCAGAATCCTGATTCGAACTGATTCTTCCTTGAAAGTTACTCTGACAGGCCGTATCCTTCCACTCGCAAACCACCCAATTCTCTGAAAATTTGTCACCTGGGTCATATTGCCCTCCCCTATTGTTTTCATGATGCCTTCAATCATTTTTTTCTCCTCCTGTTTTATTTCTTCAAAGTTGGCCCCCTTGGCTTCTTGGAGCCCGTACACAAAAACTGACCTCGCCCTTTCCTCCTCCCACTGAGTCTCCATCTGCTTCCTCTGAGGCATTTTGTTTCCTTCCATTGACATGTTCTTGCCTTCAGTCCCTGTCATATCTGAAACATCTATTCTTAGTGGACTGTCTTTCCTGGCCAGCTGTCCCGAGCTACTGCAGTTGGCTGTTAGAACCTCTGCATATAACAAACCTTCATTTTCTTCGGACCTGTCGCTTGATCTTAGTGTGCTCATCGTCTTTTCCCTGGCCCCACGTGGGTCTGATAGGTCCTTCGTGTACGGCATGTCTCCGTTGTTGCTTACCATCCCCTTGTCTGCGCCTGACTCTGAATTTCCATCATTGTCTTCAGACCTGTCGTTTGATCTCAGTGTGCTCGTCGTCTTTTCCCTGGCCCCACGTGGGTCTGATAGGGCCTTCCTGTACGGCATGTCTCCGTTGTTGCTTACCATCCCCTTGTCTGCGCCTGACTTTGAATTTCCTGATGTCACGTCTGAATTGTCATTTGTCTCTCTAATCTGTTTCAGGCTTTGCAGTTTCTCTTCTAAGCACTGTATCCTAGCTTCTGCTGCTAAGGCCTGTACTTCCCACTTCCTGCACTCTTCAGCTATCCGCTCCTCCATTTTCTTACCAAGCTCTACTATCTTCCTTCCCCACTCTTCCTCCCTTTTTTGGAGCTCTAACTCCCAGTCTTTCCTCCCTGGTTCTTCTACCAGATCTCTGGTTTTCCGTCCTCTAAGGCCACCCATAGTGTGTTAGTGTTGGTGTGTTAGTGTGTTGGTGTGTTGGTGTGTGAGTGTGTTAGTGTGTTAGTGTGTTAGTGTGTTAGTGTGTTAGTGTTGGTGTGTGAGTGTGTTAGTGTGTTGGTGTGTTAGTGTGTTGGTGTGTTAGTGTGTTGGTGTGTTAGTGTGTTGGTGTGTTGGTGTGTTAGTGTGTTAGTGTGTTAGTGTGTTAGTGTGTTAGTATGTTAGTGTTGGTGTGTGAGTGTGTTAGTGTGTTGGTGTGTTAGTGTGTTGGTGTGTTAGTGTGTTGGTGTGTTAGTGTGTTAGTGTGTTAGTGTGTTAGTGTGTTAGTGTGTTAGTGTGTTGGTGTGTTAGTGTGTTGGTGTGTTAGTGTGTTAGTGTGTTAGTGTGTTAGTGTGTTGGTGTGTTGGTGTGTTAGTGTGTTAGTGTGTTAGTGTGTTGGTGTGTTGGTGTGTTAGTGTGTTAGTGTGTTAGTGTGTTAGTGTGTTAGTGTGTTAGTGTGTTGGTGTGTTAGTGTGTTGGTGTGTTAGTGTGTTAGTGTGTTAGTGTGTTAGTGTGTTAGTGTGTTAGTGTGTTAGTGTGTTGGTGTGTTAGTGTGTTAGTGTGTTAGTGTGTTAGTGTGTTGGTGTGTTAGTGTGTTAGTGTGTTAGTGTGTTAGTGTGTTGGTGTGTTGGTGTGTTGGTGTGTTAGTGTGTTAGTGTGTTAGTGTGTTAGTGTGTTAGTGTGTTAGTGTGTTAGTGTGTTAGTGTGTTGGTGTGTTAGTGTGTTAGTGTGTTAGTGTGTTAGTGTGTTAGTGTGTTAGTGTGTTAGTGTGTTAGTGTGTTAGTGTGTTGGTGTGTTAGTGTGTTAGTGTGTTAGTGTGTTAGTGTGTTAGTGTGTTGGTGTGTTAGTGTGTTAGTGTGTTGGTGTGTTAGTGTGTTAGTGTGTTAGTGTGTTAGTGTGTTAGTGTGTTAGTGTGTTAGTGTGTTAGTGTGTTGGTGTGTTAGTGTGTTAGTGTGTTAGTGTGTTAGTGTGTTAGTGTGTTAGTGTGTTAGTGTGTTAGTGTGTTAGTGTGTTAGTGTGTTAGTGTGTTAGTGTGTTAGTGTGTTAGTGTGTTGGTGTGTTGGTGTGTTAGTGTGTTAGTGTGTTAGTGTGTTAGTGTGTTAGTGTGTTAGTGTGTTAGTGTGTTAGTGTGTTAGTGTGTTAGTGTGTTAGTGTGTTGGTGTGTTAGTGTGTTAGTGTGTTAGTGTGTTAGTGTGTTGGTGTGTTGGTGTGTTAGTGTGTTAGTGTGTTGGTGTGTTAGTGTGTTGGTGTGTTAGTGTGTTAGTGTGTTAGTGTGTTAGTGTGTTGGTGTGTTGGTGTGTTGGTGTGTTGGTGTGTTGGTGTGTTAGTGTGTTAGTGTGTTAGTGTGTTAGTGTGTTAGTGTGTTAGTGTGTTAGTGTGTTGGTGTGTTAGTGTGTTAGTGTGTTAGTGTGCTAGTGTGTTGGTGTGTTAGTGTGTTAGTGTGTTGGTGTGTTAGTGTGTTAGTGTGTTGGTGTGTTAGTGTGTTAGTGTGTTAGTGTGTTAGTGTGTTAGTGTGTTAGTGTGTTAGTGTGTTAGTGTGTTAGTGTGTTGGTGTGTTAGTGTGTTAGTGTGTTAGTGTGTTAGTGTGTTGGTGTGTTAGTGTGTTAGTGTGTTGGTGTGTTAGTGTGTTAGTGTGTTAGTGTGTTGGTGTGTTAGTGTGTTAGTGTGTTAGTGTGTTAGTGTGTTAGTGTGTTGGTGTGTTAGTGTGTTAGTGTGTTGGTGTGTTAGTGTGTTAGTGTGTTAGTGTGTTAGTGTGTTAGTGTGTTAGTGTGTTAGTGTGTTAGTGTGTTAGTGTGTTGGTGTGTTAGTGTGTTAGTGTGTTAGTGTGTTAGTGTGTTAGTGTGTTAGTGTGTTAGTGTGTTGGTGTGTTAGTGTGTTAGTGTGTTAGTGTGTTGGTGTGTTAGTGTGTTAGTGTGTTAGTGTGTTAGTGTGTTGGTGTGTTAGTGTGTTGGTGTGTTAGTGTGTTAGTGTGTTGGTGTGTTGGTGTGTTGGTGTGTTAGTGTGTTAGTGTGTTAGTGTGTTAGTGTGTTAGTGTGTTAGTGTGTTAGTGTGTTGGTGTGTTAGTGTGTTAGTGTGTTAGTGTGTTAGTGTGTTAGTGTGTTAGTGTGTTGGTGTGTTGGTGTGTTAGTGTGTTAGTGTGTTAGTGTGTTAGTGTGTTGGTGTGTTGGTGTGTTAGTGTGTTAGTGTGTTAGTGTGTTAGTGTGTTAGTGTGTTGGTGTGTTGGTGTGTTAGTGTGTTAGTGTGTTGGTGTGTTAGTGTGTTAGTGTGTTAGTGTGTTAGTGTGTTAGTGTGTTGGTGTGTTGGTGTGTTAGTGTGTTAGTGTGTTAGTGTGTTGCTGTGTTAGTGTGTTAGTGTGTTAGTGTGTTAGTGTGTTAGTGTGTTGGTGTGTTAGTGTGTTGGTGTGTTGGTGTGTTGGTGTGTTAGTGTGTTAGTGTGTTAGTGTGTTGGTGTGTTAGTGTGTTAGTGTGTTGGTGTGTTAGTGTGTTAGTGTGTTAGTGTGTTAGTGTGTTAGTGTGTTAGTGTGTTAGTGTGTTAGTGTGTTAGTGTGTTAGTGTGTTAGTGTGTTAGTGTGTTAGTGTGTTGGTGTGTTAGTGTGTTGGTGTGTTAGTGTGTTAGTGTGTTAGTGTGTTAGTGTGTTAGTGTGTTAGTGTGTTAGTGTGTTAGTGTGTTAGTGTGTTAGTGTGCTAGTGTGTTGGTGTGTTAGTGTGTTAGTGTGTTAGTGTGTTAGTGTGTTAGTGTGTTAGTGTGTTAGTGTGTTAGTGTGCTAGTGTGTTGGTGTGTTAGTGTGTTAGTGTGTTGGTGTGTTGGTGTGTTAGTGTGTTAGTGTGTTGGTGTGTTGGTGTGTTAGTGTGTTAGTGTGTTAGTGTGTTAGTGTGTTAGTGTGCTAGTGTGTTGGTGTGTTAGTGTGTTAGTGTGCTAGTGTGTTGGTGTGTTAGTGTGTTAGTGTGTTAGTGTGTTAGTGTGCTAGTGTGTTAGTGTGTTAGTGTGTTAGTGTGTTAGTGTGTTAGTGTGTTAGTGTGTTAGTGTGTTAGTGTGTTAGTGTGCTAGTGTGTTGGTGTGTTAGTGTGTTAGTGTGCTAGTGTGTTGGTGTGTTAGTGTGTTAGTGTGTTAGTGTGTTAGTGTGTTGGTGTGTTGGTGTGTTGGTGTGTTAGTGTGTTAGTGTGTTAGTGTGTTAGTGTGTTAGTGTGCTAGTGTGCTGGTGTGTTAGTGTGTTAGTGTGCTAGTGTGTTGGTGTGTTAGTGTGTTAGTGTGTTAGTGTGTTAGTGTGTTAGTGTGCTAGTGTGTTGGTGTGTTAGTGTGTTAGTGTGTTAGTGTGTTAGTGTGTTAGTGTGCTAGTGTGTTGGTGTGTTAGTGTGTTAGTGTGTTAGTGTGTTAGTGTGTTAGTGTGCTAGTGTGTTGGTGTGTTAGTGTGTTAGTGTGTTAGTGTGTTAGTGTGCTAGTGTGTTGGTGTGTTGGTGTGTTGGTGTGTTAGTGTGTTAGTGTGTTAGTGTGTTAGTGTGTTAGTGTGCTAGTGTGTTGGTGTGTTAGTGTGTTAGTGTGTTGGTGTGTTAGTGTGTTAGTGTGTTGGTGTGTTAGTGTGTTAGTGTGTTGGTGTGTTAGTGTGTTGGTGTGTTAGTGTGTTGGTGTGTTAGTGTGTTGGTGTGTTAGTGTGTTGGTGTGTTAGTGTGTTAGAGTGTTAGTGTGTTAGTGTGTTAGTGTGTTGGTGTGTTAGTGTGTTAGTGTGTTAGTGTGTTGGTGTGTTAGTGTGTTAGTGTGTTGGTGTGTTAGTGTGTTAGTGTGTTAGTGTGTTAGTGTGTTGGTGTGTTAGTGTGTTGGTGTGTGAGTGTGTTAGTGTGTTAGTGTGTTAGTGTGTTGGTGTGTTAGTGTGTTGGTATGTGAGTGTGTTAGTGTGTTGGTGTGTTAGTGTGTTAGTGTGTTAGTGTGTTGGTGTGTTAGTGTGTTAGTGTGTTGGTGTGTTAGTGTGTTGGTGTGTGAGTGTGTTAGTGTGTTGGTGTGTTAGTGTGTTAGTGTGTTAGTGTGTTGGTGTGTTAGTGTGTTAGTGTGTTAGTGTGTTAGTGTGTTAGTGTGTTAGTGTGTTAGTGTGTTGGTGTGTTGGTGTGTTGGTGTGTTAGAGTGTGTTAGTGTGTTGGTGTGTTAGTGTGTGAGTGTGTTGGTCTGTGAGTGTGTTGGTGTGAGTGTGTTAGTGTGTTGGTCTGAGTGTGTTCGTGTGTTGGTGTGTTAGTGTGTTAGTGTGTTGGTGTGTTAGTGTGTTGGTGTGTGAGTGTGTTAGTGTGTTGGTGTGTTAGTGTGTTAGTGTGTTAGTGTGTTGGTGTGTTAGTGTGTTAGTGTGTTAGTGTGTTGGTGTGTTAGTGTGTTAGTGTGTTAGTGTGTTAGTGTGTTGGTGTGTTAGTGTGTTGGTGTGTGAGTGTGTTAGTGTGTTGGTGTGTTAGTGTGTTAGTGTGTTGGTGTGTTAGTGTGTTGGTGTGTTAGTGTGTTAGTGTGTTGGTGTGTGAGTGTGTTAGTGTGTTGGTGTGTGAGTGTGTTAGTGTGTTGGTGTGTTAGTGTGTTAGTGTGTTAGTGTGTTGGTGTGTTAGTGTGTTAGTGTGTTGGTGTGTTAGTATGTTAGTGTGTTAGTGTGTTAGTGTGTTGGTGTGTTAGTGTGTTGGTGTGTGAGTGTGTTAGTGTGTTGGTGTGTTAGTGTGTTAGTGTGTTAGTGTGTTGGTGTGTTAGTGTGTTGGTGTGTTAGTGTGTTAGTGTGTTGGTGTGTGAGTGTGTTAGTGTGTTGGTGTGTTAGTGTGTTAGTGTGTTAGTGTGTTGGTGTGTTAGTGTGTTAGTGTTGGTGTGTTAGTGTGTTGGTGTGTGAGTGTGTTAGTGTGTTGGTGTGTTAGTGTGTTAGTGTTGGTGTGTTAGTGTTAGTGTGTTGGTGTGTTAGTGTGTTAGTGTGTTGGTGTGTTAGTGTGTTAGTGTTGGTGTGTTAGTGTGTTGGTGTGTGAGTGTGTTAGTGTGTTGGTGTGTTAGTGTGTAAGTGTGTTAGTGTTGGTGTGTTAGTGTGTTGGTGTGTTAGTGTGTTAGTGTGTTGGTGTGTGAGTGTGTTAGTGTGTTGGTGTGTTAGTGTGTTAGTGTGTTAGTGTGTTGGTGTGTTAGTGTGTTGGTGTGTTAGTGTGTTAGTGTTGGTGTGTTAGTGTGTTGGTGTGTTAGTGTGTTAGTGTGTTGGTGTGTGAGTGTGTTAGTGTGTTGGTGTGTTAGTGTGTTAGTGTGTTAGTGTGTTGGTGTGTTAGTGTGTTAGTGTGTTGGTGTGTGAGTGTGTTAGTGTGTTGGTGTGTGAGTGTGTTAGTGTGTTGGTGTGTTAGTGTGTTAGTGTGTTAGTGTGTTGGTGTGTTAGTGTGTTGGTGTGTTAGTGTGTTAGTGTTGGTGTGTTAGTGTGTTGGTGTGTTAGTGTGTTGGTGTGTTAGTGTGTTAGTGTTAGTGTGTTAGTGTGTTAGTGTGTTAGTGTGTTAGTGTGTTGGTGTGTTAGTGTGTTAGTGTGTTGGTGTGTTAGTGTGTTGGTGTTAGTGTGTTGGTGTGTTAGTGTGTTAGTGTTGGTGTGTTAGTGTGTTGGTGTGTTAGTGTGTTGGTGTGTTAGTGTGTTAGTGTGTTAGTGTGTTGGTGTGTTAGTGTGTTGGTGTGTTAGTGTGTTAGTGTTGGTGTGTTAGTGTGTTGGTGTGTTAGTGTGTTGGTGTGTTAGTGTGTTAGTGTTAGTGTGTTGGTGTGTTAGTGTGTTAGTGTGTTAGTGTGTTAGTGTGTTAGTGTGTTAGTGTGTTGGTGTGTTAGTGTGTTAGTGTGTTGGTGTGTTAGTGTGTTAGTGTGTTAGTGTGTTGGTGTGTTAGTGTGTTGGTGTGTTAGTGTGTTAGTGTTGGTGTGTTAGTGTGTTGGTGTGTTAGTGTGTTGGTGTGTTAGTGTGTTACTGTTAGTGTGTTGGTGTGTTAGTGTGTTAGTGTGTTAGTGTGTTGGTGTGTTAGTGTGTTAGTGTGTTGGGGTGTTAGTGTGTTAGTGTGTTAGTGTGTTGGTGTGTTAGTGTGTTGGTGTGTTAGTGTGTTAGTGTTGGTGTGTTAGTGTTGGTGTGTTAGTGTGTTGGTGTGTTAGTGTGTTAGTGTTAGTGTGTTGGTGTGTTAGTGTGTTAGTGTTTTAGTGTGTTGGTGTGTTAGTGTGTTAGTGTGTTGGTGTGTTAGTGTGTTAGTGTGTTAGTGTGTTGGTGTGTTAGTGTGTTGGTGTGTTAGTGTGTTAGTGTTGGTGTGTTAGTGTGTTGGTGTGTTAGTGTGTTAGTGTTAGTGTGTTGGTGTGTTAGTGTGTTAGTGTTGGTGTGTTAGTGTGTTGGTGTGTTAGTGTGTTAGTGTTAGTGTGTTGGTGTGTTAGTGTGTTAGTGTTAGTGTGTTGGTGTGTTAGTGTGTTAGTGTTAGTGTGTTGGTGTGTTAGTGTGTTGGTGTGTTAGTGTGTTAGTGTTAGTGTGTTAGTGTGTTAGTGTGTTGGTGTGTGAGTGTGTTAGTGTGTTAGTGTGTTAGTGTGTTAGTGTGTTGGTGTGTTAGTGTGTTAGTGTTGGTGTGTTAGTGTGTTGGTGTGTGAGTGTGTTAGTGTGTTGGTGTGTTAGTGTGTTAGTGTGTTGGTGTGTTAGTGTGTTAGTGTGTTAGTGTGTTAGTGTGTTAGTGTGTTAGTGTGTTAGTGTGTTGGTGTGTTAGTGTGTTAGTGTGTTGGTGTGTTAGTGTGTTGGTGTGTTAGTGTGTTAGTGTGTTAGTGTGTTAGTGTGTTAGTGTGTTAGTGTGTTAGTGTGTTGGTGTGTTAGTGTGTTAGTGTGTTAGTGTGTTAGTGTGTTGGTGTGTTAGTGTGTTAGTGTGTTAGTGTGTTGGTGTGTTAGTGTGTTGGTGTGTTAGTGTGTTAGTGTGTTGGTGTGTTAGTGTGTTAGTGTGTTGGTGTGTTAGTGTGTTGGTGTGTTAGTGTGTTAGTGTGTTAGTGTGTTAGTGTGTTAGTGTGTTAGTGTGTTGGTGTGTTAGTGTGTTAGTGTGTTAGTGTGTTGGTGTGTTAGTGTGTTAGTGTGTTAGTGTGTTAGTGTGTTGGTGTGTTAGTGTGTTAGTGTGTTGGTGTGTTAGTGTGTTGGTGTGTTAGTGTGTTAGTGTGTTGGTGTGTTAGTGTGTTAGTGTGTTAGTGTGTTAGTGTGTTAGTGTGTTAGTGTGTTAGTGTTGGTGTGTTAGTGTGTTGGTGTGTTAGTGTGTTAGTGTGTTGGTGTGTTAGTGTGTTAGTGTGTTGGTGTGTTAGTGTGTTAGTGTGTTGGTGTGTGAGTGTGTTAGTGTGTTGATGTGTTAGTGTGTTAGTGTTGGTGTGTTAGTGTGTTGGTGTGTGAGTGTGTTAGTGTGTTGGTGTGTTAGTGTGTTGGTGTGTTAGTGTGTTAGTGTTGGTGTGTTAGTGTGTTGGTGTGTGAGTGTGTTAGTGTGTTGGTGTGTTAGTGTGTTAGTGTGTTGGTGTGTTAGTGTGTTGGTGTGTTAGTGTGTTAGTGTTGGTGTGTTAGTGTGTTAGTGTGTTAGTGTGTTGGTGTGTTAGTGTGTTAGTGTGTTGGTGTGTTAGTGTGTTGGTGTGTTAGTGTGTTAGTGTTGGTGTGTTAGTGTGTTGGTGTGTGAGTGTGTTAGTGTGTTGGTGTGTTAGTGTGTTAGTGTTGGTGTGTTAGTGTGTTAGTGTTGGTGTGTTAGTGTGTTGGTGTGTGAGTGTGTTAGTGTGTTGGTGTGTTAGTGTGTTAGTGTGTTGGTGTGTTAGTGTGTTAGTGTTGGTGTGTTAGTGTGTTGGTGTGTTAGTGTGTTAGTGTTGGTGTGTTAGTGTGTTAGTGTTGGTGTGTTAGTGTGTTAGTGTTGGTGTGTTAGTGTGTTGGTGTGTGAGTGTGTTAGTGTGTTGGTGTATTAGTGTGTTAGTGTGTTGGTGTGTTAGTGTGTTAGTGTTGGTGTGTTAGTGTGTTGGTGTGTGAGTGTGTTAGTGTGTTAGTGTGTTAGTGTGTTGGTGTGTTAGTGTGTTAGTGTGTTAGTGTGTTAGTGTGTTAGTGTGTTAGTGTGTTAGTGTGTTAGTGTGTTAGTGTGTTAGTGTGTTAGTGTGTTAGTGTGTTAGTGTGTTAGTGTGTTAGTGTGTTAGTGTGTTAGTGTGTTGGTGTGTTAGTGTGTTAGTGTGTTAGTGTGTTAGTGTGTTAGTGTGTTAGTGTGTTGGTGTGTTAGTGTGTTAGTGTGTTGGTGTGTTAGTGTGTTGGTGTGTTAGTGTGTTAGTGTGTTAGTGTGTTAGTGTGTTAGTGTGTTAGTGTGTTAGTGTGTTAGTGTGTTAGTGTGTTGGTGTGTTAGTGTGTTAGTGTGTTGGTGTGTTAGTGTGTTAGTGTGTTAGTGTGTTAGTGTGTTAGTGTGTTAGTGTGTGTGTTAGTGTGTTAGTGTGTTAGTGTGTTAGTGTGTTAGTGTGTTAGTGTGTTAGTGTGTTAGTGTGTTGGTGTGTTAGTGTGTTAGTGTGTTAGTGTGTTAGTGTGTTAGTGTGTTGGTGTGTTAGTGTGTTAGTGTGTTAGTGTGTTAGTGTGTTGGTGTGTTAGTGTGTTAGTGTGTTAGTGTGTTAGTGTGTTAGTGTGTTGGTGTGTTAGTGTGTTAGTGTGTTAGTGTGTTAGTGTGTTAGTGTGTTAGTGTGTTAGTGTGTTGTGTTGGTGTGTTAGTGTGTTAGTGTGTTAGTGTGTTAGTGTGTTAGTGTGTTGGTGTGTTAGTGTGTTAGTGTAGTGTGTTGGTGTGTTAGTGTGTTAGTGTGTTAGTGTGTTAGTGTGTTAGTGTTGGTGTGTTAGTGTGTTAGTGTGTTAGTGTGTTAGTGTGTTAGTGTGTTAGTGTGTTAGTGTGTTAGTGTTGGTGTGTTAGTGTGTTAGTGTGTTAGTGTGTTAGTGTGTTAGTGTGTTGGTGCGTTAGTGTGTTAGTGTGTTGGTGTGTTAGTGTGTTGGTGTGTTAGTGTGTTAGTGTGTTGGTGTGTTAGTGTGTTAGTGTGTTGGTGTGTTAGTGTGTTAGTGTGTTAGTGTGTTAGTGTGTTAGTGTGTTAGTGTGTTAGTGTGTTAGTGTGTTAGTGTGTTGGTGTGTTAGTGTGTTAGTGTGTTAGTGTGTTAGTGTGTTAGTGTGTTAGTGTGTTAGTGTGTTGGTGTGTTAGTGTGTTAGTGTGTTGTGTGTTGTGTGTTAGTGTGTTAGTGTGTTAGTGTGTTAGTGTGTTAGTGTGTTAGTGTGTTAGTGTGTTAGTGTGTTAGTGTGTTGGTGTGTTAGTGTGTTAGTGTGTTAGTGTGTTAGTGTGTTAGTGTGTTGGTGTGTTAGTGTGTTAGTGTGTTGGTGTGTTAGTGTGTTAGTGTGTTAGTGTGTTGGTGTGTTAGTGTGTTAGTGTGTTAGTGTGTTAGTGTGTTAGTGTGTTAGTGTGTTAGTGTGTTCGGTGTGTTAGTGTGTTTGTGTGTTAGTGTGTTAGTGTGTTAGTGTGTTGGTGTGTTAGTGTGTTAGTGTGTTGGTGTGTTAGTGTGTTAGTGTGTTAGTGTGTTAGTGTGTTAGTGTGTTGGTGTGTTAGTGTGTTAGTGTGTTGGTGTGTTAGTGTGTTAGTGTGTTGGTAGTGTGTTAGTGTGTTAGTGTGTTAGTGTGTTGGTGTGTTAGTGTGTTAGTGTGTTAGTGTGTTAGTGTGTTAGTGTGTTGGTGTGTTAGTGTGTTAGTGTGTTAGTGTGTTGGTGTGTTAGTGTGTTAGTGTGTTGGTGTGTTAGTGTGTTAGTGTGTTAGTGTGTTAGTGTGTTAGTGTGTTGATGGTGTGTGTGTGTTAGTGTGTTGGTGTGTTAGTGTGTTAGTGTGTTAGTGTGTTGGTGTGTTAGTGTGTTAGTGTGTTGGTGTGTTAGTGTGTTGGTGTGTTAGTGTGTTGGTGTGTTAGTGTGTTGGTGTGTTAGTGTGTTAGTGTGTTAGTGTGTTTGTGTGTTAGTGTGTTAGTGTGTTGGTGTGTTAGTGTGTTAGTGTGTTAGTGTGTTGGTGTGTTAGTGTGTTAGTGTGTTAGTGTGTTAGTGTGTTGGTGTGTTAGTGTGTTAGTGTGTTAGTGTGTTGGTGTGTTAGTGTGTTAGTGTGTTAGTGTGTTAGTGTGTTGGTGTGTTAGTGTGTTAGTGTGTTAGTGTGTTGGTGTGTTAGTGTGTTAGTGTGTTAGTGTGTTAGTGTGTTGGTGTGTTGGTGTGTTAGTGTGTTAGTGTGTTAGTGTGTTAGTGTGTTGGTGTGTTGGTGTGTTAGTGTGTTAGTGTGTTAGTGTGTTAGTGTGTTGGTGTGTTGGTGTGTTAGTGTGTTAGTGTGTTAGTGTGTTGGTGCGTTGGTGTGTTAGTGTGTTAGTGTGTTAGTGTGTTGGTGTGTTAGTGTGTTAGTGTGTTGGTGTGTTAGTGTGTTAGTGTGTTAGTGTGTTAGTGTGTTAGTGTGTTAGTGTGTTAGTGTGTTAGTGTGTTGGTGTGTTAGTGTGTTGGTGTGTTAGTGTGTTAGTGTGTTGGTGTGTTAGTGTGTTAGTGTGTTGGTGTGTTGGTGTGTTAGTGTGTTAGTGTGTTGGTGTGTTAGTGTGTTAGTGTGTTAGTGTGTTGGTGTGTTAGTGTGTTAGTGTGTTGGTGTGTTAGTGTGTTAGTGTGTTAGTGTGTTAGTGTGTTAGTGTGTTAGTGTGTTAGTGTGTTGGTGTGTTGGTGTGTTAGTGTGTTAGTGTGTTAGTGTGTTGGTGTGTTGGTGTGTTAGTGTGTTAGTGTGTTAGTGTGTTGGTGTGTTGGTGTGTTAGTGTGTTAGTGTGTTAGTGTCTTAGTGTGTTAGTGTGTTAGTGTGTTAGTGTGTTAGTGTGTTAGTGTGTTGGTGTGTTAGTGTGTTAGTGTGTTGGTGTGTTAGTGTGTTAGTGTGTTGGTGTGTTAGTGTGTTAGTGTGTTAGTGTGTTGGTGTGTTAGTGTGTTGGTGTGTTAGTGTGTTAGTGTGTTAGTGTGTTGGTGTGTTAGTGTGTTAGTGTGTTAGTGTGTTAGTGTGTTGGTGTGTTAGTGTGTTGGTGTGTTAGTGTGTTAGTGTGTTAGTGTGTTAGTGTGTTGCTGTGTTAGTGTGTTAGTGTGTTAGTGTGTTGGTGTGTTAGTGTGTTAGTGTGTTAGTGTGTTAGTGTGTTGGTGTGTTAGTGTGTTAGTGTGTTAGTGTGTTAGTGTGTTGGTGTGTTAGTGTGTTAGTGTGTTAGTGTGTTAGTGTGTTGGTGTGTTAGTGTGTTAGTGTGTTAGTGTGTTAGTGTGTTAGTGTTGGTGTGTTAGTGTGTTAGTGTGTTAGTGTGTTAGTGTGTTAGTGTGTTAGTGTTGGTGTGTTAGTGTGTTAGTGTGTTAGTGTGTTAGTGTGTTGGTGTGTTAGTGTGTTAGTGTGTTAGTGTGTTGGTGTGTTAGTGTGTTAGTGTGTTAGTGTGTTAGTGTGTTGGTGTGTTAGTGTGTTAGTGTGTTGGTGTGTTAGTGTGTTAGTGTGTTAGTGTGTTAGTGTGTTAGTGTGTTGGTGTGTTAGTGTGTTAGTGTGTTAGTGTGTTAGTGTGTTAGTGTGTTAGTGTGTTGGTGTGTTAGTGTGTTAGTGTGTTAGTGTGTTAGTGTGTTAGTGTGTTAGTGTGTTAGTGTGTTAGTGTGTTAGTGTGTTGGTGTGTTAGTGTGTTAGTGTGTTAGTGTGTTAGTGTGTTAGTGTGTTAGTGTGTTGGTGTGTTAGTGTGTTAGTGTGTTAGTGTGTTAGTGTGTTAGTGTGTTAGTGTGTTGGTGTGTTAGTGTGTTAGTGTGTTGGTGTGTTAGTGTGTTAGTGTGTTAGTGTGTTGGTGTGTTAGTGTGTTAGTGTGTTGGTGTGTTAGTGTGTTAGTGTGTTAGTGTGTTGGTGTGTTAGTGTGTTAGTGTGTTAGTGTGTTAGTGCGTTAGTGTGTTAGTGTGTTGGTGTGTTAGTGTGTTAGTGTGTTGGTGTGTTAGTGTGTTAGTGTGTTAGTGTGTTAGTGTGTTAGTGTGTTAGTGTGTTGGTGTGTTAGTGTGTTAGTGTGTTGGTGTGTTAGTGTGTGTTAGTGTGTTGGTGTGTTAGTGTGTTAGTGTGTTAGTGTGTTAGTGTGTTGGTGTGTTAGTGTGTTAGTGTGTTAGTGTGTTAGTGTGTTAGTGTGTTGGTGTGTTAGTGTGTTAGTGTGTTAGTGTGTTGGTGTGTTAGTGTGTTAGTGTGTTGGTGTGTTAGTGTGTTAGTGTGTTAGTGTGTTAGTGTGTTAGTGTGTTAGTGTGTTGGTGTGTTAGTGTGTTAGTGTGTTGGTGTGTTAGTGTGTTAGTGTGTTGGTGTGTTAGTGTGTTAGTGTGTTAGTGTGTTAGTGTGTTGGTGTGTTAGTGTGTTAGTGTGTTGGTGTGTTAGTGTGTTAGTGTGTTAGTGTGTTGGTGTGTTAGTGTGTTAGTGTGTTGGTGTGTTAGTGTGTTAGTGTGTTAGTGTGTTAGGGTGTTAGTGTGTTCGTGGGTTTGTGTGTTAGTGTGTTAGTGTGTTGGTGTGTTAGTGTGTTAGTGTGTTGGTGTGTTAGTGTGTTAGTGTGTTGGTGTGTTAGTGTGTTAGTGTGTTGGTGTGTTAGTGTGTTAGTGTGTTAGTGTGTTGGTGTGTTAGTGTGTGTGTGTGTGTGTGTTAGTGTGTTAGTGTGTTAGTGTGTTAGTGTGTTAGTGTGTTGGTGTGTTAGTGTGTTAGTGTGTTGGTGTGTTAGTGTGTTAGTGTGTTAGTGTGTTGGTGTGTTAGTGTGTTAGTGTGTTGGTGTGTTAGTGTGTTGGTGTGTTAGTGTGTTGGTGTGTTAGTGTGTTGGTGTGTTAGTGTGTTAGTGTGTTAGTGTGTTAGTGTGTTTGTGTGTTAGTGTGTTAGTGTGTTGGTGTGTTAGTGTGTTAGTGTGTTAGTGTGTTAGTGTGTTGGTGTGTTAGTGTGTTAGTGTGTTAGTGTGTTAGTGTGTTAGTGTGTTAGTGTGTTAGTGTGTTAGTGTGTTGGTGTGTTAGTGTGTTAGTGTGTTGGTGTGTTTTTGTGTTTGTGTGTGAGTGTGTTAGTGTGTTGGTGTGTTAGTGTGTTAGTGTGTTAGTGTGTTAGTGTGTTAGTGTGTTAGTGTGTTAGTGTGTTAGTGTGTTAGTGTGTTAGTGTGTTAGTGTGTTAGTGTGTTAGTGTGTTGGTGTGTTAGTGTGTTAGTGTGTTGGTGTGTTAGTGTGTTAGTGTGTTAGTGTGTTAGTGTGTTGGTGTGTTGGTGTGTGTGTTTTTGTGTGTTAGTGTGTTAGTGTGTTAGTGTGTTAGTGTGTTAGTGTGTTAGTGTGTTGGTGTGTTAGTGTGTTAGTGTGTTGGTGTGTTAGTGTGTTGGTGTGTTAGTGTGTTGGTGTGTTAGTGTGTTAGTGTGTTAGTGTGTTGGTGTGTTGGTGTGTTAGTGTGTTGGTGTGTTAGTGTGTTAGTGTGTTAGTGTGTTAGTGTGTTAGTGTGTTAGTGTGTTGGTGTGTTAGTGTGTTGGTGTGTTGGTGTGTTGGTGTGTTAGTGTGTTGGTGTGTTAGTGTGTTAGTGTGTTGGTGTGTTGGTGTGTTAGTGTGTTGGTGTGTTAGTGTGTTAGTGTGTTAGTGTGTTGGTGTGTTAGTGTGTTGGTGTGTTAGTGTGTTAGTGTGTTAGTGTGTTAGTGTGTTAGTGTGTTAGTGTGTTAGTGTGTTAGTGTGTTAGTGTGTTAGTGTGTTAGTGTGTTGGTGTGTTAGTGTGTTAGTGTGTTAGTGTGTTGGTGTGTTAGTGTGTTAGTGTGTTAGTGTGTTAGTGTGTTAGTGTGTTAGTGTGTTAGTGTGTTAGTGTGTTAGTGTGTTAGTGTGTTAGTGTGTTAGTGTGTTAGTGTGTTAGTGTGTTAGTGTGTTAGTGTGTTAGTGTGTTAGTGTGTTAGTGTGTTAGTGTGTTGGTGTGTTAGTGTGTTAGTGTGTTAGTGTGTTAGTGTGTTAGTGTGTTGGTGTGTTAGTGTGTTAGTGTGTTAGTGTGTTGGTGTGTTAGTGTGTTAGTGTGTTAGTGTGTTAGTGTGTTGGTGTGTTAGTGTGTTAGTGTGTTAGTGTGTTAGTGTGTTAGTGTGTTAGTGTGTTAGTGTGTTAGTGTGTTGGTGTGTTAGTGTGTTAGTGTGTTAGTGTGTTAGTGTGTTAGTGTGTTAGTGTGTTAGTGTGTTAGTGTGTTAGTGTGTTAGTGTGTTAGTGTGTTAGTGTGTTAGTGTGTTAGTGTGTTGGTGTGTTAGTGTGTTAGTGTGTTGGTGTGTTAGTGTGTTAGTGTGTTGTGTTAGTGTGTTAGTGTGTTAGTGTGTTAGTGTGTTAGTGTGTTGGTGTGTTAGTGTGTTAGTGTGTTAGTGTGTTAGTGTGTGTTGGTGTGTTAGTGTGTTAGTGTGTTAGTGTGTGTTAGTGTGTTAGTGTGTTGTTAGTGTGTTTTTGTGTGTGTGTGTGTTTGTGTGTTTGTGTGTTTGTGTGTTTGTGTGTTAGTGTGTTAGTGTGTTAGTGTGTTAGTGTGTTAGTGTGTTAGTGTGTTAGTGTGTTGGTGTGTTGGTGTGTTAGTGTGTTAGTGTGTTAGTGTGTTGGTGTGTTGGTGTGTTAGTGTGTTAGTGTGTTAGTGTGTTGGTGTGTTAGTGTGTTAGTGTGTTAGTGTGTTAGTGTGTTAGTGTGTTAGTGTGTTAGTGTGTTAGTGTGTTAGTGTGTTAGTGTGTTGGTGTGTTAGTGTGTTAGTGTGTTGGTGTGTTAGTGTGTTAGTGTGTTGGTGTGTTAGTGTGTTGGTGTGTTAGTGTGTTAGTGTGTTGGTGTGTTAGTGTGTTAGTGTGTTAGTGTGTTAGTGTGTTAGTGTGTTAGTGTGTTAGTGTGTTAGTGTGTTAGTGTGTTGGTGTGTTAGTGTGTTAGTGTGTTGGTGTGTTAGTGTGTTAGTGTGTTAGTGTGTTAGTGTGTTGGTGTGTTAGTGTGTTAGTGTGTTAGTGTGTTAGTGTGTTGGTGTGTTAGTGTGTTAGTGTGTTGGTGTGTTAGTGTGTTAGTGTGTTAGTGTGTTGGTGTGTTAGTGTGTTAGTGTGTTGGTGTGTTAGTGTGTTAGTGTGTTGGTGTGTTAGTGTGTTAGTGTGTTGGTGTGTTAGTGTGTTAGTGTGTTAGTGTGTTAGTGTGTTGGTGTGTTAGTGTGTTAGTGTGTTGGTGTGTTAGTGTGTTAGTGTGTTGGTGTGTTAGTGTGTTAGTGTGTTAGTGTGTTGGTGTGTTAGTGTGTTAGTGTGTTGGTGTGTTAGTGTGTTAGTGTGTTGGTGTGTTAGTGTGTTAGTGTGTTAGTGTGTTAGTGTGTTAGTGTGTTGGTGTGTTAGTGTGTTAGTGTGTTGGTGTGTTAGTGTGTTGGTGTGTTAGTGTGTTAGTGTGTTGGTGTGTTAGTGTGTTAGTGTGTTAGTGTGTTAGTGTGTTAGTGTGTTAGTGTGTTGGTGTGTTAGTGTGTTAGTGTGTTAGTGTGTTAGTGTGTTAGTGTGTTGGTGTGTTGGTGTGTTAGTGTGTTAGTGTGTTGGTGTGTTAGTGTGTTGGTGTGTTAGTGTGTTAGTGTGTTAGTGTGTTGGTGTGTTAGTGTGTTAGTGTGTTAGTGTGTTAGTGTGTTAGTGTGTTAGTGTGTTGGTGTGTTGGTGTGTTAGTGTGTTAGTGTGTTGGTGTGTTAGTGTGTTGGTGTACAGCAATACTGCACCCTGTATCCATCCATCCCTGTATCCATCCATCCCTGTATCCATCCACCCCTGTATCCATCCATCCCTGTATCCATCCACCCCTGTATCCATCCATCCCTGTATCCATCCATCCCTGTATCCATCCATCCCTGTATCCATCCATCCCTGTATCCATCCATCCCTGTATCCATCCACCCCTGTATTCATCCATCCCTGTATCCATCCATCCCTGTATCCATCCATCCCTGTATCCATCCATCCCTGTATCCATCCATCCCTGTATCCATCCACCCCTGTATTCATCCATCCCTGTATCCATCCATCCCTGTATCCGTCCACCCCTGTATCCGTCCACCCCTGTATCCATCCACCCCTGTATCCGTCCACCCCTGTATCCATCCACCCCTGTATCCATCCACCCCTGTATCCGTCCACCCCTGTATCCGTCCACCCCTGTATCCATCCACCCCTGTATCCATCCACCCCTGTATCCGTCCACCCCTGTATCCATCCACCCCTGTAAGCGTCCACCCCTGTATCCATCCACCCCTGTATCCATCCATCCCAATATCCATCCATCCCTGTATCCATCCATCCCTGTATCCATCCATCCCTGTATCCATCCACCCCTGTATCCATCCACCCCTGTATCCATCCACCCCTGTATCCATCCATCCCTGTATCCATCCACCCCTGTATCCATCCACCCCTGTATCCATCCATCCCTGTATCCATCCACCCCTGTATCCATCCATCCCTGAATCCATCCCTCCCTGTATCCATCCATCCCTGTATCCATCCACCCCTGTATCCATCCACCCCTGTATTCATCCATCCCTGTATCCATCCATCCCTGTATCCATCCATCCCTGTATCCATCCACCCCTGTATCCATCCATCCCTGTATTCATCCACCCCTGTATCCATCCATCCCTGTATCCATCCACCACTGTATCCATCCATCCCTGTATCCATCCATCCCTGTATCCATCCACCCCTGTATCCATCCACCCCTGTATCCATCCATCCCTGTATCCATCCACCCCTGTATCCATCCACCCCTGTATCCATCCATCCCTGTATCCATCCACCCCTGTATTCATCCATCCCTGTATCCATCCATCCCTGTATCCATCCATCCCTGTATCCATCCACCCCTGTATCCATCCACCCCTGTATCCATCCATCCCTGTATCCATCCATCCCTGTATCCATCCATCCCTGTATCCATCCACCCCTGCATCCATCCATCCCTGTATCCATCCACCCCTGTATCCATCCATCCCTGTATCCATCCATCCCTGTATCCATCCATCCCTGTATCCATCCATCCCTGTATCCATCCATCAATGTATCCATCCACCCCTGTATCCATCCACCCCTGTATCCATCCACCACTGTATCCATCCATCCCTGTATCCATCCATCCCTGTATCCATCCGTCCCTGTATCCATCCACCCCTGTATCCATCCATCCCTGTATACATCCATCCCTGTATCCATCCATCCCTGTATCCATCCATCCCTGTATCCATCCCTGTATCCATCCATCCCTGTATCCATCCACCCCTGTATCCATCCACCCTTGTATCCGTCCATCCCTGCATCCATCCACCCCTGTATCCGTCCACCCCTGTATCCATCCATCCCTGTATCCATTCACCCCTGTATCCGTCCATCCCTGTATCCATCCATCCCTGTATCCATCCACCCCTGTATCCGTCCATCCCTGTATCCATCCAACCCTGTATCCATCCACCCCTGTATCCGTCCATCCCTGTATCCATCCACCCCTGTATCCGTCCATCCCTGTATCCATCTATCCCTGTATCCATCCACCCCTGTATCCGTCCATCCCTGTATCCATCCACCCCTGTATCCATCCACCCCTGTATCCGTCCACCCCTGTATCCATCCACCCCTGTAATCGTCCATCCCTGTATCCATCCACCCCTGTATCCATCCACCCCTGTATCCGTCCATCCCTGTATCCATCCATCCCTGTATCCATTCATCCCTGTATCCATCCATCCCTGTATCCATCAATCCCTGTATCCATCCATCCCTGTATCCATCCATCCCTGTATCCATCCATCCCTGTATCCATCCACCCCTGTATCCATCCATCCCTGTATCCATCCATCCCTGTATCCATCCATCCCTGTATCCATCCATCCCTGTATCCATCCATCCCTGTATCCATCCACCCCTGTATCCATCCATCCCTGTATCCATCCATCCCTGTATCCATCCATCCATGTATCCATCCACCCCTGTATCCATCCATCCCTGTATCCATCCATCCCTATATCCATCCATCCCTGTATCCATCCATCCCTGTATCCATCCACCCCTGTATCCATCCATCCCTGTATTCATCCATCCCTGTATCCATCCATCCCTGTATCCATCCACCCCTGTATCCATCCATCCCTGTATCCATCAACCCCTGTATCCATCCCTCCCTGTATCCATCCATCCCTGTATCCATCCACCCCTGTATCCATCCATCCCTGTATCCATCCACCCCTGTATCCATCCATCCCTGTATCCATCCATCCCTGTATCCATCCACCCCTGTATCCATCCATCCCTTTATCCATCCATCTCTGTATCCATCCATCCCTGTATCCATCCACCCATGTATCCATCAACCCCTGTATCCATCCACCCCTGTATCCATCCATCCCTGTATCCATCCACCCCTGTATCCATCCATCCCTGTATCCATCCATCCCTGTATCCATCCACCCGTGTATCCATCCACCCCTGTATCCATCCACCTCTGTATCCATCCATCCTTATATCCATCCATCTCTGTATCCATCCTTCCGTGTATCCATCCACCCCTGTATCCATCCACCCCTGTATCCATCCATCCCTATATCCATCCATCCCTGTATCCATCCTCCCGTGTATCCATCCACACCTGTATCCATCCCCTCTGTATCCATCCATCCCTGTATCCATCCATCCCTGTATCCATCCAACCCTGTATCCATCCATCCCTGTATCCATCCATCCCTGTATACATCCATCTCTGTATCCATCCACCCCTGCGTCCATCCATCCCTGTATCCATCCATCCCTGTATCCATCCATCCCTGTATCCATCCGTCCCTCTATCCATCGCCCCCGTATCCATCCGCCCCTGTATCCATTCATCAATCTCTGTATCCATCCATCCATCCCTGTATCCATCCACCCCTGTATCCATCCACCCTTGTATCCATCCGCCCTTGTATCCATCGCCCCCGTATCCATCCGCCCCTGTATCCATACCCCCCTGTATCCATCCACCCCTGTATCCATTCATCAATCCCTGTATCCATCCATCCATCCCTGTATCCATCCATCCATCCCTGTATCCGTCCATCCATCCATCCCTGTATCCATCCATCCATTCCTGTATCCATAATCCACACCTGTATCCATCCCCCCTGTATCCATCCCCCCCTGTACCCATCCCCTGTGTATCCATCCACCCCTGTATCCATCCATCCTTGTATCCATCCATCCATCCCTGTATCCATCCATCCATCCCTGTATCCATCCATCCACCCCTGTATCCACGTATCCATCCATCCATCTATCCCCGTATCCATCTATCAATGAATCCATGTATCCCTCTATCCTCGTATACATCTCTCTATCCATGTATCCATCTATCTCTGTATCCACGAATCCATCTATCCATCCATGTAGCCATCTATCATTCAACCATGTATCCATCTATGTATACATTTATGTATGTATACATCTATTTATGTATCCACAACTACCAGTAATAGTCTCCGGTTTACGTCATCAATCATCAACGGTGATTTTTTTACGTCAGTCATCAATGGCGTCTGTTTCATTAACGGCGTCTCTACATGACGTCCACCGTCATCAATTGTCTTTTTTTTTATGACGCCATCAATGATAGAACCAAACAAAGTTTCCCCTCCCCTCATTTTCGATACCTTCCCCTCTTCCTCACCCTCCCCCTCCCCTCTCTCTCGACACCTTCCCCCTCTCCCTTACCCTCCCCTTCCCCTCACTCTCGACACCTTTCCCCTCTCCCTTACCCTCCCCCTCCCCTCACTCTCGACACCTTCCCCCTCTCCCTTAACCTCCCCCTCCCCTCACTCTCGACACCTTCCCCGTCTCCCTTAACCTCCCCCTCCCCTCACTCTCGACACCTTCCCCCTCTCCCTTAACCTCCCCCTCCCCTCACTCTCGACACCTTCCGCCTTCCCTTTCCCCTATCTTCCCCTCCCCCTTCCCCTCCCTCATCCCCTCGACAAATAACCGCCTCATTCGTTCCCTCAGAAATTAATTAATTACCTGAAAGAGACGAACAATGTGACAGAAATTGTCTCTCAAGGTCCTTGCTCTCTCTCTCTCTCTCCCTTTCTCTTTGTATATATATATATATATATATATATATATATATATATATATATATATATATATATATATATATATATATATATATATATATATATATATATATATGGTTTAGAAAGACACGTAAGCAAACATTATAACATATTCATTAGAAAAGTCACATAATTTCATCGTCTACCCGTCCTCATCATAGGTAGAGGTTGTTTTGATAAGGACCTGCCTCGCATGGGCCAGTAGGCCTTCTACAGTGTTCCTCCATTCTTATGTTCTTATGACATTCCTCAGGTCACGTGCGTCACATCTCACTCTCCGCCTATATATATAATGTCTTTCTACCTCTGTATGTTAGAAGTGATCAAGGTCCCAAGACCGAAACGTTTTCTAATAAATATGTTATAGTGTTTGCTTACGTGTCTTTCTAAACCATATATATATATATATATATATATATATATATATATATATATATATATATATATATATATATATATATATATATATATATATATATATATATATATATCATTGTCTCTCGTGTTTTCTGTTCATGTGTGTGTACGTGTGCATGTGAGTGTACGTGTGCATGTGAGTGTACGTGTGCATGTGAGTGTACGTGTGCATGTGAGTGTACGTGTGCATGTGAGTGTGTACTCAGTTGTGGTTGAATGGGCCGATTCATAGCTCCTGGCCCCGCTTCTCCACTGGTCGCTACTAGGTCCACTCTCTCTCACTGCTCCATGAACTTTTTCATACCTCTTCTTAAAGCTGTGTATGGATCCTACCTCCACTATTCACTCTCCAGACTGTTCCACTTCCTGATAACTCTCTGAAGAAATACTTCCTAACATCCCTTTGACTCATCTGAGTCTTCAACTGCCAATTGTGACCCCTTGTTTCTGTGTCCCATCTCTGGAACATCCTGTCTATGTCCACCTTGTCAATTCCTCGCAGTATTTTATATGTCCTTATCATGTCTCCCGTAGCCCTCCTGTCCTCCAGTGTCGTCAGGCCGATTTCCCATAACTTTTCTTTGCAGGACAATCCCCTTAACTCTGGGACTAGTCTTGTTGCAAACCTTTGCACTTTCTCTAACTTCTTAACGAGCTTGACCAGGTGTGGATTCCAAAGTGGTGCTGCATACTCCAGTATGGGCCTGACGTACACGGTGTACAGAGTCTTGAACGATTCCTTATTAAGGTATCGGAACGCTATTCTTAGGTTTGCTAGGCTCCCATATGCTGCAGCAGTTATCTGGTTGACGTGCACCTCAGGATATGTGGTCAGTATTATACTCACGCCAAGATCATTTTCCTTGAGTGAGGTTTGCATTCTTTAGCCATCTAGACTATACTCTGTCTGCGGTCTTCTTTGCACTTCCCAGATCTTTTTGACTTTGCATTTGGTGGGGTTAAATTCAAGGAGCCAGTTGGCGAACCAGGCTTGTAGCCTGTCTATATCTCTTTCTAGTCCTGCTTGATCCTCATCCAATTTAATTCTCCTCATTAACGTCACATCATCTGCGAACGGGGACACTTCTGAGTCTATCCCTTCCGTTATGTCATTCACATATACTAAGAACAGCACAGGTCCTAGGACTGACCCCTGTGAAACCCCGCTCGTCACAGGCGCCCACTCTGACACCTCGTCACGTACCATGTCTCGTTGCTTCCGTCAGATATTCTCTGATCCATTGCAGTGCCTTTCCTGTTATGTGTGCCTGATCATATAACTTTTGCAATAACCTATTGTGAGGAATTGTGTCGAAGAAGGCCTTCTGGCAGCCCAAGAAAATGCAATCTATCCACCCCTCTCTCTCGTATGTTACTTCCATTATCTTGTCATAAAACTCCAGTAGGTTTGTGACACAGGGGTTTCCTTTCCTGATACCGTACTGGATGTCGTTTATAAGCGTGTTTCTTTCTAGGTGCTCCACCACTCTCCTCCTGATAATCTTCTCCATGACTTTGCCTACTATACACGCCAGTGACACAGGTCTGTAGTTTAATACCCCGTGTCTGCCTCATTTCTTAAAAAGTGTGTGTGTGTGTGTGTATGTGTGTGTTTGTGTGTGTGTGTGTGTGTGTGTGTGTGTGTGTGTGTGTGTGTGTGTGTGTGTGTGTGTGTGTGTGTGTGTGTGTGCGTGCGGGCCTGCATACATGACTGTGTGTACGTGGCTCCCCATACACACAGTTTGCTATGTGTACATACAAACATAATAAAACGTACACACATGGCAGTAATTGCGCGTGTAAGAGTAACTACAGGTATTAGCCTACACATGCAATGCCTCTACGTACACGAGTATGTACACACGTGCGTACGAATCTCTAGCATATGTATGAGCACTCACATGTCCGTGGCCGCACGGTGAAGCGTCCGTGCCCGCAGGGACAAGCATTCGTGCTCACAAGGTCAAGCGTCCGTGGCCGCACGGTGAAGCGTCCGTGGCCGCACAGTGAAGCGTCCGTGCCCGCAGGGTCAATCATTCGTGCTCACAAGGTCAAGAGCCCGTGCCGGCACGGTCAAGCGTCCGTGCCGGCACAGTCGAGGCAAATTAAGAGGGTGGAGGTAACGCTGCCGTGACGAACCACAGTCTTGTGTGACCTTGACGATATAACCTACCGTCACCCTCACGCAGGACCCCTCAAGCAGAAGCAAGCAAGCAAGCAAGTAAGGGTCAAGGAGAAGCAAGCAAGCAAGCAAGTAAGGGTCAAGCAGAAGCAAGCAAGCAAGGAAGTAAGGGTCAAGGAGAAGCAAGCAAGCAAGTAAGGGTCAAGCAGAAGCAAGCAAGCAAGGAAGTAAGGGTCAAGGAGAAGCAAGCAAGCAAGGAAGTAAGGGTCAAGGAGAAGCAAGCAAGCAAGCAAGCAAGCAAGCAAGGAAGTAAGGGTCAAGGAGAAGCAAGCAAGCAAGGAAGTAAGGGTCAAGGAGAAGAAAGCAAGCAAGGAAGTAAGGGTCAAGGAGAAGCAAGCAAACAAGGAAGTAAGGGTCAAGGAGAAGAAAGCAAGCAAGCAAGCAAGTAAGGGTCAAGCAGAAGCAAGCAAGCAAGGAAGTAAGGGTCAAGGAGAAGCAAGCAAGCAAGGAAGTAAGGGTCAAGGAGAAGCAAGCAAGCAAGCAAGCAAGGAAGCAAGGGTCAAGGAGAAGCAAGCAAGCAAGGAAGTAAGGGTCAAGGAGAAGAAAGCAAGCAAGGAAGTAAGGGTCAAGGAGAAGCAAGCAAACAAGGAAGTAAGGGTCAAGGAGAAGAAAGCAAGCAAGCAAGCAAGTAAGGGTCAAGCAGAAGCAAGCAAGCAAGGAAGTAAGGGTCAAGGAGAAGCAAGCAAGCAAGGAAGTAAGGGTCAAGGAGAAGCAAGCAAGCAAGCAAGCAAGGAAGTAAGGGTCAAGGAGAAGCAAGCAAGCAAGGAAGTAAGGGTCAAGGAGAAGCAAGCAAGCAAGGAAGTAAGGGTCAAGGAGAAGCAAGCAAGCAAGGAAGTAAGGGTCAAGGAGAAGCAAGCAAGCAAACAAGGAAGTAAGGGTCAAGGAGAAGCAAGCAAGCAACTAAGTAAGGGTCAAGGAGAAGCAAGCAAGCAAGGAAGTAAGGGTCAAGGAGAAGCAAGCAAGCAAGGAAGTAAGGGTCAAGGAGAAGCAAGCAAGCAAGGAAGTAAGGGTCAAGGAGAAGAAAGCAAGCAAGGAAGTAAGGGTCAAGGAGAAGCAAGCAAACAAGGAAGTAAGGGTCAAGGAGAAGAAAGCAAGCAAGCAAGGAAGTAAGGGTCAAGGAGAAGCAAGCAAGCAAGGAAGTAAGGGTCAAGGAGAAGCAAGCAAGCAAGCAAGCAAGCAAGCAAGGAAGTAAGGGTCAAGGAGAAGCAAGCAAGCAAGGAAGTAAGGGTCAAGGAGAAGAAAGCAAGCAAGGAAGTAAGGGTCAAGGAGAAGCAAGCAAACAAGGAAGTAAGGGTCAAGGAGAAGAAAGCAAGCAAGCAAGCAAGTAAGGGTCAAGCAGAAGCAAGCAAGCAAGGAAGTAAGGGTCAAGGAGAAGCAAGCAAGCAAGGAAGTAAGGGTCAAGGAGAAGCAAGCAAGCAAGGAAGTAAGGGTCAAGGAGAAGCAAGCAAGCAAGGAAGTAAGGGTCAAGGAGAAGCAAGCAAGCAAGCAAGTAAGGGTCAAGGAGAAGCAAGCAAGCAAGGAAGTAAGGGTCAAGGAGAAGAAAGCAAGCAAGCAAGCAAGGAAGGGCCAAGAAGAAGCAAGCAAGCAAGGAAGTAAGGGTCAAGGAGAAGAAAGCAAGCAAGCAAGGAAGTAAGGGTCAAGCAAAAGCAAGCAAGCAAGGCAGTAAGGGTCAAGCAGAAGCAAGCAAGCAAGGAAGTAAGGGTCAAGCAGAAGCAAGCAAGCAAGCAAGTGAGCAGTCAAGGGATAAGCAAGCAAGCAAGGAGAAGGAAGAGGTCAGGGAGAAGTAAGCAAGCAAAGAGTCAGGGAAAGGAGCAAGGAAGCAAGAAAACAAGGAAGCAAGGAAGGAAGGAAGCAAGGAAGCAAGGAAGGAAGGAAGGAAAGAAGGAAGGAAGGAAGGAAGGAAGGAAGCAAGCAAGCAAGGAAGGAAGGAAGCAAGGAAGGAAGGAAGCAAGCAAGGAAGGAATGAAGTAAGGAAGGAAGGAAGGAAGGAAGGAAGGAAGGAATGAAGTAAGGAAGGAAGGAAGGAAGCAAGGAAGGAAGGAAGCAAGGAAGGAAGGAAGCAAGGAAGGAAAGAAGGAAGGAAGGAAATGAATGAATGAATGGAATGAATGGAATGAATGAATGGAGAATAATGAATGGAATGAATGGAATGAATGGATGGAAGAATGAATGAATGCATGAATGAATGAAGGAATGAATGGAATGAATGAATGAATGAATGAATGAATGAATGAATGAATGAATGAATGAATGGAATGAATGGAATGAATAATGAATGAATGAATGAATGGAATAGGAATGAATGAATGGGTGGATGAATGAATGAATGAATGGAATGAATGATGGAATGGAATGGAATGAAGGAATGAATGGAATGGAATAATGAATGAATGGAATGAGAATGAAATGAATGAATGAATGAAGGAATGGAATGAATGAATGAATGAATGAATGAATGAATGAATGAAGGAATGAATGGAATGAATAATGAATGGAATGGAATGAATGAATGAATGAATGAATGAATGGAATGGAATGAATGAATGAATGAATGAATGGAATGAATGAATGAATGAATGAATGAATGAATGAATGAATGAATGGAATGAATGAATGAATGAATAATGAATGAATGAAATGGAATGGAATGGAATGAATGAATGAATGAATGGAATGAATGAATGAATGAATGAATGAATGAATGAATGAATGAATGAATGAATAATGAATGAATGAATGAATGAATGAATGAATAACAAATGAATGGAATGAAGAATGAATGAATGAATGAATGAATGAATGAATGAATGAATGAATGAATGGAATGGAATATGAATGGTAAGTGAATGGAATGAATGAATGAATGAATGTAAATGAATGGAATGAATGAATGAATAAGAATAATGAATGAATGAATGAATGAAAATGGAATGAATGGAATGAATGGAATAATGAATGAATGAATAAATGAATGAATGAATGAATGAATGGAATGAATAATGAATGAATGAATTAACAATGAATGAATGAATGAATTAACAATGAATGAATGAATGAATTAACAATGAATGAATGAATTAATTAACAATGAATGAATGAATTAATTAACAATGAATGAATGAATGAATGAATTAACAATGAATGAATCAATGAATGGAATGAATGAATGAATGAATGAACAAATGGAATGAATGAAGGGAATGAATGAATGAATGAATGGAATGGAATGAATGAATGGAATGAATGAATGAATGAATGCAATGAATGAAGTGAATGGAATGAATGAATGAATGAATGAATGAATGAATGAATGAATGGAATGAATAGAATGAATGAATGAATGGAATGGAATGAATGAATGAATGAATGAATAGAATGGAATGGAATGAATGAATGGAATGAATGAATGAATGAATGAATGGAATGAATGAATGAATGAATGGAATGAATGAACAATGAATGAATGAATGAATGAATGATGGAATGAATGAATGAATGAATGATGAATGAATGAATGAATGAATGAATGAATGAATGAATGATGTGAATAAATGAATGAATGAATGAACTGAATGAATGAATGAATGAATGAATGAATGGAATGGAATGGAATGAATGAATGAATGAATAATGAATGAATAATGAATGAATGAATGAATGGAATGAATGAATGAATGAATGAATGAATGAAGAATGGAATGAATGAATGAATGAATGAATGGATCAATGAATGATGAATAATGAATGAATGAATGAATGAATGAATCGAATGAATGGAATGAATGAATGGAATGGAATGAATGAATGAATGATCGAATGAATGAATGAATGAATGGAATGAATGAATGGAATGAATGGAATGAATGAATGAACAATGGAATGAAGAATGAATGAATAATGAATGAATGGAATGAATGAATGAATAAATGAATGAATGAATGAATGAATGAATGAATGAATGGAATGAATGAATGGAATGAATGAATGGAATGAATGAATGAATGAATAATGAATGAATGAATAATGAATGAATGAATGAATGGAATGAATAAGGGTCAATGAATGAATGAATGAATGAATGACCAAGTGAATGAATGAATGAATAATGAATGAATGAAGAATGAATGGAACAATGAATAATGAATATTGAAGAATGAATGAATAAGAATGAATAATGAATAAGAATGAATGAATGAATGGAATGAATGGAATAATGAATGAATGGAATAGAATAATGAATGAATGAATAATGGAATAATGAATGAATGAATGAATGGAATGAATGAATGGAATGAATCGAATGGAATGAATGAATGAATGAATGGAATGGAATGGAAACCATGAATGAATGGAATAATCACTGAATCAAGGAATGGAATGGAAGGAATGGAATAATGAACAATGAAGCAATGGAATGAATGGAATGGAATGAATGGAATGGAATGGAAGGAAGGAAGGAAGGAAGGAAGGAAGGAAGGAAGGGAGGAAACAAATAACCAAGTATTAACAAAGTCAAGGTAGCGTGCAACACATAACAAAAATCTCACTGCAGTTGTGAATATAAATATCGATGCGGTACGATAACCTCTTTTGTGTTTTTTTGGTAATGCAGGCCAAGTTTTATTACACGTTTCCACAGTGGACGAAACGTCGTCTAAAGTGAAGCACTGATACGTATTATGTGTCTTTATACACTTTTCTTGCTCCGACAGCAGTTATTTTTCTGGTGGTTATACGTCCGGCAGCAAGGATGGTACGACTGGTAGCTAGGTTGGTACGTCTGGTAGCTAGGTTGGTACGTCTGTTAGCTAGGTTGGTACGTCTGGTAGCCAGGTTGGTAAGACTGGTACCTAGGATGGTATGTCTGGTAGCTAGGTTGGTACGACTGGTAGCTAGGTTGGCACGACTGGTAGCTAGGTTGGTATGACTGGTAGCTAGGTTGGTACGACTGGTAGCTAGGTTGGCACGACTGGTAGCTAGGTTGATATGACTGGTAGCTAGGTTGGTACGACTGGTAGCTAGGTTGGCACGACTGGTAGCTAGACTGGTAGCTAGGTTGGTATGACTGGTAGCTAGGCTGGTACGACTGGTAGCTAGGTTGGTATGACTGGTAGCTAGGTTGGTACGACTGGTAGCTAGGTTGGCACGACTGGAAGCTAGACTGGTAGCTAGGTTGGTATGACTGGTAGCTAGGTTGGTACGACTGGTAGCTAGGTTGGCACGACTGGTAACTAGGACTGGTAGCTAGGTTGGTATGACTGGTAGCTAGGTTAGTACGACTGGTAGCTAGGTTGGCACGCCTGGTAGCTAGGTTGGTATGACTGGTAGCTAGGTTGGTACGACTGGTAGCTAGGTTGGTATGACTGGTAGCTAGACTGGTACGCCTGGCAGGCAGGTTCGAACGACTGGCAGCTAGGCTCGTACGGCTGGCAGTTATCCCTGTACGGCTGGCAGCCAGGTCAGGTGTTGCCATTGCGTGATCCGTTAAAAAAATTACAAAGAATTTTCAGAAAAATTCGTCTCATTAGTGTGTTGTGCTCTCCCCCTGCCCCTCTCACCCCCTCCCCTTTCACCCCTCTCCCCCTTTCACTCCTCCCCTCCCCTTTTACCCCTACCCTCATCCCCATCCCCAGACATACAATCACACAGACAACAGTTATATTACAACCGACTTTACAACTCACGACGACGCTAAATTTAGCGGCGTCATGACGCTAAATTTAGCGGCGTCGTGACGCTACATTTAGCAGCGTCGTGACGCTAAATTTAGAAGACAGAGACGACGCTAAA
The DNA here is from genome assembly GCF_038502225.1 of Cherax quadricarinatus. NCBI lineage: Eukaryota > Metazoa > Arthropoda > Malacostraca > Decapoda > Parastacidae > Cherax > Cherax quadricarinatus. Next base: position 284 of record NW_027197761.1, on the reverse strand, counting down.
TTTAGAAAAATAAAAATGTCAAAAAATGCTGAGAACGTTCATCTCTAAGTTCGAAAATCTAGAAAAATCTAGAGACGTGGCCTTGTTTTTGAAACATCTAAAAGCATGGCTTAGATTTAGAAAATCTAAAAATGTGAGGTGTCTTTAGAAATTCTAAAAGAAGTTGCCCAGTTCTAGAAATTCTCAAAGTCTAAAAATTTTTCCTAGTTAAAAAACTCTATAAACTAACCTACTAATTATCCTAGAAATTTGGTCTAGCAATACTAATTATTAAAATATAGAAA
>NW_027197760.1:0-55225 GCF_038502225.1 Cherax quadricarinatus | reverse complement strand
GTTCCTGTTTACCAACCTACTTCCTAGGTATACTTGTATTAATATTGATATAAATAATACCACAGTTTTCCTTATTTATACATTCATATTTTTCTGACTTTAAATATCATGACCATGACTCCATTTTTCTATTAGCCAATCTGGGAAGTATGGTGTGTGTGTGTGTGTGTGTGTGTGTGTGTGTGTGTGTGTGTGTGTGTGTGTGTGTGTGTGTGTGTGTGTGTGTGTGTGTGTGTGTGTGTGTGTGTGTGTGTGTGTGTGTGTGTGTGTGTTTATACGCCTAATTGTACTCAACTAATTGTGGTTGCAGGGATCGATTCATAGTTCCTGGCCTCGCCTCTTCACTGATCGCTACTATGTCTACTTCCTGCTCCACGAGCTTTATCATACCTCTTCTTAAAGCTATGCATGGTTCCTCTCACCACTACCTCACCTTCTAGACTATTCCACTTCCTGGCAACACTATGGCTGAAGAAATACTTCCTAACATTCCTGTGACTCATCTGAGCCTTCAACTTCCAATTGTGACCTCTTGTTCCTGTATCCTATCTCTGGAACATCCTGTCTGTCCACCTTGTCGATTCCTCTCAGAATTTTATACTTCGTTATCACGTCCTTCCCTGTCCCTCCTGTCCTCCAGTGTCGTCAGGTCGAGTTCTCTTAACCTCTCCTCGTAAGACACACCCGTGTGTGTGTGTGTGTGTGTGTGTGTGTGTGTGTGTGTGTGTGTGTGTGTGTGTGTGTGTGTGTGTGTGTGTGCTTACTCACCTAATTGTCCTCACCTAAATTAGGTTGCAGGGGATTAATCTCTTCTCCTGGCTCCACCTCCCGGCAGACCGCTAATGGTTTCAACGCGCTCCTGGCTACGTGAACTCTTATCATACCTTTAAGGTCGTAATTCGATTTTCTTTTTACCACTTTCCTGTCTAAGTCGTTCTACTTCCTGACCACTCTAAGGTTAAAGAATAATTTCCTGATATCCCTGTTACTTATATGTGCTTGTAACTTTCAGCTGTGACCTTGTGTACCTGACATCTGCCTCTCAAACTGACTCTCCCTGTCCACACTGTCAGTTCCTCTTCTACACGTCTAAATCATATTTTCGTCCATTTGTTCTCTAGTGTTCTCAAGTTTTACTCTTCAAACCTGTCCTCGTAGTTCATACCCCACACTTCTGGGACTAGCTTTATTGCAAACCTTTGCACTTTTCCCAGCTTTACATGCTTTAACAGATCTGGGTTTTGTACTAGCACCGAATACTCCAAGTTCGCTTTGGCAAATAGCGTAAGGTCCTGAATGCTTGCTTGTTGAAGCTCCTGAACACATCCTTTAAATTTACCAGCCTCGCGTTTCCTGCAACGGTTATTGTGGGTTGATGTGTATCTCTGGCGAAATGATCGTACCTACAGTATGCTCTCCCTCATAACCTTCACTTTCAGGAAGGTTTGTATTATTTATTCCCCCTAGCTTTTATACTGATTTGGGACCTATCTTTCGTTCTTGTGTATGTGTGTGTGTGTGTGTGTGTGTGTGTGTGTGTGTGTGTGTGTGTGTGTGTGTGTGTGTGTGTGTGTGTGTGTGTGTGTGTGTAGAAGAGTGCTGTCTGCGGATCTGAGTACATACAGTAGAAGCGTGTGTGCTCTGTGTTTAGCCCTACTTCTGCTATGAATCTTCCTTTGTGTCTATGATTGCATTTATGTCTATGATTGTTTTTACACACTGTTGTGTACTGTCTCGTATGCTTTTGGAGTTGTGAAACACCTATGGATACATTTACACACTGCCTTTGTAGCAAGAAAAACATTCACCTAACAGTTACTCTATTGTCGGGGTCGCAGCCAGTCAGCCTAACCTGTTACCTCGTTCACAAAGGAATGATAGAGTGATCACTCACAGGCAGCTAAAGGCACACACACTATAAAAAGATGACAGCTAACCATATTGCACTACATTAAGTGAGCATAATACGCCTGGGGGGAAGTACATTTCAGAAGCTTAGATTCCTACAGTCATTCCTCAGAACTAAAAATTATGATCGGCATTCATTGTAGATGACGCCTACACTGTATTAATCCACTCTTCTCAAACTGTTGACAAGCAATATTAACTTTCACTCTGCATGTTATTCCAATTATTTCATAAATTTTGATATTACTCTTGTCCACATGATTAACTGGTATAAAGCAGTTACTCCAGACAACACCCAATACCCGCCAGTCTACGCCCACACCAACTACTGCTACATTCGAAAAGAAACTCTTGACGTCACCTCATTCCACTGCCTTTGGTTACCTCGTCTTACGTTTGTGTGATGACTTTTGAACGTTGTCACGCGCTATTACTGCCGAATCGCTCTAGCACCGTCCTAGTGACACGAAAAGTTCGGACAACGCTTTAAGCTGTGGTGCCAAAGCATCACGATATAAGTGTGTCACTGTGTGCTTGAAACTGCAGGAGCAGAGCTATGCTCGTCGTTTCCCTTCAATAATCTGTTCCTTATATACATATATGTATTTTTTTTTTTAATTTTCACAGGAAAAATTTTGCTTTCCGCTTTTTGCACAATTTGCAGCGGTTGTCCTTGTTGCAGCTACAAGGAAATCTTCTTTATCAAATCTTTACAAGACCTTGTAAATTGGTATCATGTTTCCTCTCGACCTCTTATCAATCAACATTGGAAACATTGATGTTTTAATTCGTTCATCATAGTTCATACTGCTCAAATTTGACAGCCATTATGTAATCCTTCTTTAAACGTTTTTTTTTAACTTATTTGTGTATTTCCTAAGGTGTGCTGAACAGACATTCGCTGTATATTACAATTTTGGTCTAATATAAATTATGTTCAACTTTAACATTTTGCTCTCCATATATTTGAAAACCATTGCATAGTTTGACAGTGTGGAATAATGCAACACGGATATAACTCCCAAATTCCTTTCTCTATCTCATACTTTCTGCATTTTGCCTTTCAGGCTATATTCTTCTGGTGGCGTCCTTTCACTTTCTGCCATTTCTATTACATGGAATTTATCAACATCAAATTCCACGTGTTCAAAGTATCCAGATCCTGTTGTAAGGATTTACATTGATTTGTCATCATTAATCTTACATTTTTGTAGCCTCTGGAAACATATTTGTTCATTTCTTATTCCTTCTGGTAAATCATTTATATATATTAGAATCACTATTAGTCATTTTTCCTTTTATAACTGTATGCATTTTCCTCTTAAAGGAGGGTGCGATTTTTTTAGGAGTGATAAAAAAGGAAAATTTAAAAATTATGGAAAAAATGTTTTCCTATCGAAAAATAGTGCATAATTCTGACAGCACGTTGATGTAATTAGCTTGTTTCTATGATATTTCTAAGTATGTGTTTCCAAAAATGTATTTTTTTTTTTTTGTTCATGCTGTCATCAAAAAGACATGATGGCAATTCGTGTTTTTTATCCCCTAAAAAATTACTATTTTTAGGATTGTTTCATTCTAAATACACTACATTGTAACTTCTCTGAGGACTCCATTCAAATTCAGGAAGAGATAAGAACTCAGTCACCTGAGGGCTGTCAACATGTATTGAGGCGAGCAACTTACTGAAATGTGGCGCGCCATGACCGTAGAGTTTTTACAGAAAACATAATATATGTATAACTCAGGAATAAGATATTGACAATATTTTCCATTATTAGAGAAAAGTGTTTATAGGAGTGTAACGATTTTTGCACATATTATTGAGTAATGATGGTTCTACTAGCATGTAAAGGCGATTTGCGATATTTTTTGCCGCTTTGTTTTTAGTGATTTTTTTTCTCTCCCCCTCCAAAAAAAAAAAAAAAAATCTTAAAAAATAATAAAATTCAACATTTTTTATTATGCAATCTATTGACATTTTGCTCAAACGGGGTTAGTACCATGATTATCTAGACCTTATCTTTCATCTGATGCCAACTTGATCAATATACATCTTACCAATATTGTAGAAAAAGGAGTGTTTTATGCCCTATAGAATAGGGCACTATTTATTTTTTTCTGTCTTTTAAGGGAAAAAGTCACTACAAACAGTGTGTTGGTTTCAAATGCTGCTTAAATCACTGTAAAAAAAATGATTGAAATTGGACCAAAATTATAAAAAAATTATTCTGTTAGCACCCTCCTAAAAGTCTTTCATCCATTGTGATTATTTATCTTTAACTCCATCAATATTTTTTAGTTTCCAAATAATTATTTCATCGGGAACCCTATCAAAACTTTTCTAAATGTCAGGGTAAATGCAATCTGCCCATCCATTTCTTTCTTGCACAACTTTTGTAATTCTCTCATAATAACTTAGCAAATTTGATAAACATGAAAGTGCAGACGCTCAATCAACTTGTTTACCTTTTAGGAAGCTATAATTCTCTGTGTGAATGTGATAGTATTATACTCTCGTGTTTTCTTTCAATAAATTTACAACAACAACAACTATCAATGAAACCAGTCTTTACTTTATAGGGTGTTCCATGTTACTTTTAGAAAGCATAAACAAGATACGTGCTGTTTTCTATGCTTCTATATTGGGAAACCTATTCCACGAAACGTTTCATAGTTTATAAGCTTTACGAGCCCTTAACACACAGTTAGCAACTGTACATAATAATAATTATTTACCTTTCTAGGAAGGTAGTAACTAACCATTGATAATATTAAGACAGTTTTAGATCCTAAAATAGGTAGGATTAGATTTAATGTACTATTAGTTAGAGAGCTAGCTATTCAAATTCGAATAAAATCAGTTAACAAACGCTAACTCGTCAGTTACATCTCAGAGGACATCGAGAGAAGGCGTGACTTAAGATTAGCCAGAAAACATGAATTTACTCATTTGGAGTGGGGAACGACAAGACTAAAGAAGCTTCTTCAGGTACCTAGGGTACTTTTATCCAGGCCAGCCCAGCAAACTAGACTTTCGTTTCCTGTCAGCATAATTGGCCAATCTTTCTGCAGAAACGCGGGTTGAGTATGTTCGTGGGGTGATCTAGGTGGATGAGCACCGGAAGTCCATCATGAATGAGGTACTGAGAGTTAAGGAAGCGTAATACTTCGTCATTTCAAGTGAGCTGACATTGCTTTTCTACAGTTAGGAATGTCACTTCACAGTTATGTGGATTTTTTTTTGCATGAGACACTGGTGTGCCTGAGATATTAACTCGGGTAGTCTGTGTCAACAGCTTTTGCTAAATCTGCAGCGCACTAGAAAACAGTTCGCACAAAAATGCACATATGTTGATTGCTGAATTGAACTCCTAAAAAGTGGATAACATGACTTATCCGCACATTTTTGAGACTCAAGGTACTATCCAGTCAGGTGTTAGTTTTTTTTTATTAGACCTATTAAAAATTTCTTTACTTTCTCTTCATATTTCACTATTCTGTAATTCAGCTGTCTCTATATTTTTATATATGTATATTTACATACGTGCATATGTGCATCGATATGAGTAAGTTTGGAGTATTTACATATTTGTAGTTCCAGGAACTGAACACCATTGTTGCTACCTCTTCAGTATTTAGTTTGATATGTACATATGTATATAAAATTTAAGGTTATAATAAATTCTACCTATTAATGATCTGCATTCGAGGAATCTTCTACAATATTTAATAAGAAATATTTTAATTACACTCTTGCCACGACTTTTATAAATTTACGAATTTTGATTAACTGTTAATGATTCAGAGAAAGCTCTATTTATCTACTGTGCGTATTTATCTAATGCGCGTATATTTTTTACTTCTCGTGTCAACCAGAGAAACGTATATTTACTATATACAGTCTTTCTTAGGCTTCATGTATTTTAAGTAGTATTTTCACCAACTGGTGAAAATACTACCGGGTATTTTCACCAACTGGAAAATACCCGGACCAGGACAACACCGGGGGACCAAAGTCAGTCAGTCAGGTTGTACGAAATATGGCTGTGGTTATTTGAGGAAGACCCAAGCTTAATTCTTCATAAAAATAATTATGAGCTTATCATCGATGCTTTCACAGGGTCTAGTGGAATGTTAGGACATGTTTTCGGGTACAAACCTTGCATGAAACCTGATTAATCACCTACTGGAGGGTAATGGTGCCATGAAAAACATTCTTCCTGGTTGGACAATGGCTAGACAACGTATTTTTCATGTTCTTTAAAGTTTTCATTGTGTATTAACGTTTTATGTAAAAATTATGTACTTTTGTAATTTTAATTATATAAAACATGTTTACGTAAATAGTGAAATAATATTATTATTAACAGTACTAAAATTATACGCATAGAATGGAGTTAATAACGTATTATAAATTTATTTATTGCTGGTGTAATGTGCAAGGCAATGCCGTTGTGATTTACTGAGGGTTTATGGGAGAACAATGATCCACAGAGTCCTACCCATCCCTCCATCCATCCCCATCTCTCTCTCTCTAACTCTCTCTCTTTCTGTCTCTGCCTGTCTCTCTCTCTCTCTCTCTCTCTCACACACACACACACACACACACACACACACACATATTGGCTGTACGCATACATTCACCTATGCATTCTTAATTAAGACTGCCGGTAAGTGATGTTAGAGCCATGTCATATCTATTAGAGTTGCTGCTGTGTGCCAGTACACAGGTTCAAGAGCGTTTGGGGCAAATTGCGTTTGTTACTGGGATGCTGGTATAACATTTCCGACCCTTCCCATAGTTGTGTTTGGATTCTTAGAGCATCCCTGATGATACTTTATATCTTTCTTTGAAGTTATGTTTATGTTTTAAGCCAGAATAAGTCAACAGGAGCAACTATGATGTGTTAATATGTGTACTTTGTAAATGGTGTTATTATTAATATTTTGATTAATTTTACCTTCTACGTTGTATCTCTGAGAACTTCACTGAAAAGATGTATCTAATTATTACTCAATGAGTTATACTTTGACCTAGCAAAGCCACAAGTAGTGATCTGTCTGCTAGAAACGTTTTACACCATATGCAAGAGATTTGTTTACCATAGACTTAGTTATTTTATGTTTTCAATCCCCCCATAATTAGTTACAAAATCCAAGATGAAAAAAATAAATAGTAGGAAATATATATAAACACAGTGAGTTATTAAAGGATAACAAAATTACCATAAACTTTCAAAGCAAGAAATTAATGATAAGTTCATAATCATGACATAGAAATCATACACGAGACAAAATATGAGAAATGGAATAAACGCAATAAATCAAAGTTAAACAACAGAAAACAACATGAAAAAATCTTATTCTCAGGAGAATCTCTTTGAAGGGTGAAGGGAGGGAATGTCTTTTGGCTTGACGAAGGAGTTCTTTGATCCTAGGAATTAGATTTCTTGTCTCTTCGGATCTAATCTAAACATCCCTCATCTCGTCCGTTCCTCTCACCATTCGGTCTCATGCTTTGAAATATTTCCAGCTTGTGAATGTCATCTCCTAGGTAGTGGGGTAAGGGATCGTTATCGGTGGTAGTGCAGTTTGCTTTAGGAATTAGAATGAAAGCGAGGCTGCTCTCTTAGGCCTCGGTGGGCGACCTCGCATGTCTTTTTATGACGGAAGTATTCTTGGAGGCTGCCTATCGTCTCCTGGAGGTGGCAGCCAAAGGTTTCGACTCCCGGCGTTTCTGGTAATTCGCCTTGTTGGCTGAGCCCTCTCATTCGGGAGCTATCATTCTGGTGTACTGGGTAGGATGAAAGGTGGTTTCCATGCCGTATCAGCACTATTGGCCAGATCGAGGGTATTCTTGGACAAGAAGTAGGATATACGATTTCTTTTCGCTTTACAGTTGCTTCATATAATAAAGTTACACGGTGCAGTATGGAATACAATGTAAAACGAAAAAATATCTTATTACCACTAGAAAAGGTTCGTCATTATTGGATTGTAATGAGACAAGTATATAAAGAAGCCCAGCATCCACAGGTCCATGTGCGCTTCCCCGCAGTCACCTGTTTGTCCAACACTGATGAAATCCTCGTCTCTGACGTTCCTCCCCCTTCTCCCATTCCTATTACCACGTCCTCTTCGATTTCCCTTGTTTATCCACCATCTTTTAGGCTGGGCTCTTCACTCGTCCTCAAAAACCTCAAAGCCCCAAGACTTCTCCAGTCGCCAAAACTCCCTACCAGTCTACTGTTCCCCCCATACTTAACCTTCCCTACGTTGGTGTCTCGCGCCTTGCCTTCTCCTGTCTGTGATAGTTGTGGTAAACAATCCAACCAGCACATTCTGCCATTATCCCATCCTTCCTTGTATCCACCCAGATTCCTTCCTCCCAGGATATCACTACCCCTTTTATGTTCCCACCTATTTTGGTACCTGCCAATGTCTACTCTTTACATCTACTACGCCTCTTGCATCATGCTTCGGGTATTATCATGAAGTCAAAACCCGCATTGGACACCGACCCACCTCCTCCTGCACCTGTTCGTGCACCTGCCCCTGTCCAACCTCTTTTTTCTATGGTTGTCCACAAATCGCGTATTTCTAACTTACCGCTATTTTTACACATCAGCTTTTTTTAACCGTTCTAGTCCAAAGCCACCGTGTGCTTTCTGTTACCGTTATCTTATTAGTTACTGATAATGTTTTTTTGCAGTGGAATATCATATGCTGTGGAGAGAAATCGATGGCAGCTGCAAATGTTCCTCATCTAGTTCCCCTGTTTGTATCTGCTTGCAAAAACCGAAATTACATTCAACAGTTGGCCTTCCTATCTTTGACTTTTATTGCATGCATTTAATCCTTTTCACAACGAGACATTTAATGAGAATGAACATCTTATGCAAAATGATATTCCTTATTCTCGGCTTTTTGTTTTAACTTATACATCGGTAAAGTTGTACTCAGTCTGCTCTTTGTATCTTTGCACGTCACGCTCTTCATCCATCCCTAAATTCCTTCTGCAATTCCTTACCTCCGCCACGTCTTTTATTAAATAAATTTAATGCTTATCATATTTCCTGGGAGGGTCTCGCTGCGACTCTCATGGGGACCAGTTAAATGCTTTTGCCTCGCCTCTTTCTTCATGTTATAAGTAATTTCACGCCTCCACTTTTTGATCCTAGCACTCATATTATTCCTTCAGATCTCTTTATATCATTAACTTTTATCAAGCTGGACTTTGATTAGTCTGTGTTAGCTGATTTTCATGAAAACGATCATTTCCCTCTTTCCGTTTTTCTCATTCTTACTCCCAAGTCCTTCGTCGTTCTCATTGACAATTTGAGTATTCGGAATTTGCGCTTTATACACAAATAACCCACACATAGGAGAAATAAGCTTATGACGACGTTTCGGTCTGACTTGGCCCGTTAACTAGCTACACTAACACACGAAAATGAAGGAGCCAGTATATATAGGAGAGGAGAACAGGAACGGGACAAAGAGACGAAGAAAGAAGGAAGTGCAGTAGTAGTGGTTGAGGCAATGTGATAATGGAAGTAGCAGTGGTGGTGGAAGGATACCTGGACAGGGTTTCGGGGGTCAACGCCCCCGCGGCCCGGTCTGAGACCAGGCCTTGTGATGGATCAGGGTCTGATCAACAAGGCTGTTACTGCTGGCCGCACGCAAGCCGACGTACGAACCACACGCCTACTGGTCAGGTACTGACTTTAGATGCCTGTCCAGTGCCTTCTTGAAGACAGCCAGGGGTCTATTGGTAATCCTCCTTATGTATGCTGGGAGGCAGTTGAACAGTCTTGGGCCCCTGACAGTTATTGTGTTATCTCTCCTTGTACTCGTGGCGCCCCTGCTTTTCGCTGGGAGAATGTTGCATCTCCTGCCCAGTCTTTTGCTTTCATAGGGAGTGAATTTCGTGTGCAAATTTGGTACTAGTCCCTCTAGGATTTTCCAAGTGTATATTATCATGTATTTCTCTCGCCTGCGTTCCAGGGAATACAAATCAAGGGACTTCAACCGTTCCCAGTAATTTAGATGCGTTATCGCACTTATGTGTGCCGTGAAAGTTCTTTGTACAATCTCCAGGTCAGCAATTTCGCCTGCCTTGAAGGGGGCAGTTAGTGTACAGCAGTATTCCAGCCTAGAGAGCACAAGCAATTTGAAGAGAATCATCATGGGCTTGGCGTCCCTAGTTTTGAAGGTTCTCATTATCCATCCTATCATTTTTCTAGCAGATGCGGTAGATACATTGTTGTGGTCTTTGAAGGTGAGATCCTCCGATATTATCACTCCCAGGTTTTCACATTACTTTTTCGCTCTGTTTTATGGTTAGAATTTGTTGTATACCCTGATACAGTTTTAATTTCCTCAAGTTTTCCATATCTGAGTAGTTAACATTTCTCTTCATTGAACTTCAAATTGTTTTGAGTGGCCCATTTGAAGATTTGGTTGATGTCTGCTTGGAATCTTGCGGTGTCTTCGATGGATGTCACTGTCATGGGAATTCTGGTATCATCCACAAGCGAAGACACGGAGCTATGGCTGACATCTCTGTGTATGTCAGATAAGAGGATGAGGAACAGGATGGGAGCGAGTACTGTGCCTTGTGGAACAGAGCTTTCCACCGTAGCTGCCTCAGACTTTACTCTGTTTGCTATTCCTTTTTGTGTTCTATTAGGTAGTTATAGATCCATATACCTTCTTTTCTTGTTATTCCTTTATCATGCATTTTATGTGCTATTACACCGTGGTCGCAGTTGTTGAAGGCTTTTGCAAAGTCTGTGTATACTACATCTGCATTTTGTTTACCCTCTGTAGCATCCAGGACCTTGTCATAGTGGTCCAGTAGCTGGGACAGGCAGGAGCGACCTGCTCTGAACCCGTGTTGCCCTGGGTTGTGTAACTAAGGGGTAACTAAGGTGGTTGGCGATCTTGCTTCTTAGAACCCTTTCAATGATTTTTATGAGATAGGATGTTAGTGCTATCAGTCTGTAGTTCTTTGTAATTGTTTTACTGGCACCTTTGCAGAGTGGGGCTATGTCTGTTGTTTTCAATGAGTGTAGGATGACTCCTGTGTCCATGCTCCCTCTCCATTTCTAAAATGCTGAAGGCATGTGACACGGACTTCTTGCAGTTCTTGATGAACGCGGAGTTCCATGAGTCTGAACCTGCGGTAGAGTGCATGGGCATGTCATTTATTGCCTTTTCAAAGTCTTTTGGTGTTAGGATAATATCAGAGATTTTTGAGATGACCACATTCTGGGTTTCGGTCATAAAGAATTCATTTAGATTGTTGACCCTTAGTCTGGGTAACGGCTCGCTGAACACTGAGTCGTATTGGGACTTTAGTATCTTACTCATTTCTTGGAGTAAGAGGCCCAATACTAGAAGTTGTTTTATCCTTAGATTTGGCATAAGAAAAAAAGTTTTTTTTTTTTTCAATTTCCTTTATGGCTCTTAGTTCTTCCTGAGATTCTTCCTGGGAAATAGTGGTAGCGGCACAAGAGACAGAAAGGGAAGTGAAGCAAGTTAAAAGTAGTAGTAGTAGTTGTTGTTGTTGTAGTAGTAGTAGATTAGTAATCGAAGTAAAAGTTAAATCTAAGGATAAGAAAAAGCAGCCTTGTAAGAGAGTTAATGGCTGACGAGAGTGCAACCAAACACTCAGAGATGGGGGAAGGAAACTGAAGGACAGAATACACCTAGACAGAGGTAAAGAAGACATTGAAAATATCGGAAAGGAGAAGAGGTAGGTAGAAGAAAGGAAAAAAGATCAAATCAAGTCACGAGTGTTGTGAAATCTACAGCATTTGGCAATGCCGTCTTGTTGAAGCATCCATAGTACACACCTTTCCTAATATGAATCGTAGTCCTGGATTTGTCACTGTAGATGCCTTCCTCTCTCATTACATTTTCAAATGCTCCAAACGTTAGAACACTTGTGACTTCACCTTATCTTTTCTACTCCTCTCCCTACCTCATCACGATTTCTGTATTTTCTTTGTCCCCTTTATTCTGCCCAGGTGTGTTTTGTCCTTCAGATTTTTTTCACTGTTTTTGGTCCCATCCTCGTGGGCCATTAGTTCTCCTGCAGTGTTCCATTTTCTTGTCCTTAGACTTACTCAACTTCTGCTTCTACTACTACTACTACTACTACTACTACTACTACTACTACTACTACTACTACCACTACCACTACTACTACTACCACTACTACTATTACTACTATTATTATTATTATTATTATTATTGAACGCGGAGTTCCATGAGTCTGAACCTGCGGTAGAGTGCATGGGCATGTCATTTATTGCCTTTTCAAAGTCTTTTGGTGTTAGGATAATATCAGAGATTTTTGAGATGACCACATTCTGGGTTTCGGTCATAAAGAATTCATTTAGATTGTTGACCCTTAGTCTGGGTAACGGCTCGCTGAACACTGAGTCGTATTGGGACTTTAGTATCTTACTCATTTCTTGGAGTAAGAGGCCCAATACAAGAAGTTGTTTTATCCTTAGATTTGGCATAAGAAAAAAAGTTTTTTTTTTTTTCAATTTCCTTTATGGCTCTTAGTTCTTCCTGAGATTCTTCCTGGGAAATAGTGGTAGCGGCACAAGAGACAGAAAGGGAAGTGAAGCAAGTTAAAAGTAGTAGTAGTAGTTGTTGTTGTTGTAGTAGTAGTAGATTAGTAATCGAAGTAAAAGTTAAATCTAAGGATAAGAAAAAGCAGCCTTGTAAGAGAGTTAATGGCTGACGAGAGTGCAACCAAACACTCAGAGATGGGGGAAGGAAACTGAAGGACAGAATACACCTAGACAGAGGTAAAGAAGACATTGAAAATATCGGAAAGGAGAAGAGGTAGGTAGAAGAAAGGAAAAAAGATCAAATCAAGTCACGAGTGTTCTGAAATCTACAGCATTTGGCAATGCCGTCTTGTTGAAGCATCCATAATACACACCTTTCCTAATATGAATCGTAGTCCTGGATTTGTCACTGTAGATGCCTTCCTCTCTCATTACATTTTCAAATGCTCCAAACGTTAGAACACTTGTGACTTCACCTTATCTTTTCTACTCCTCTCCCTACCTCATCACGATTTCTGTATTTTCTTTGTCCCCTTTATTCTGCCCAGGTGTGTTTTGTCCTTCAGATTTTTTTCACTGTTTTTGGTCCCATCCTCGTGGGCCATTAGTTCTCCTGCAGTGTTCCATTTTCTTGTCCTTAGACTTACTCAACTTCTGCTTCTACTACTACTACTACTACTACTACTACTACTACCACTACCACTACTACTACTACCACTACTACTATTACTACTATTATTATTATTATTATTATTATTATTATTAATACCAGCATTATCTCTACCACAATTTCTCCACTTCTTTCTTCCTCTCTTTGTCCCGTACTTGTCCTCCGCTCCTATATATATACTGGCTCCTTTATCTTCGTGTGTTAGTGTGATTGTCATGTTGTTATGTCCCATATTACTTTGATAGTAAGGTTCTCACTACATGTTCTAGTGTGGGGTAGCTTTTTACTTAATGGCCTAATCTGTCTAGGATAATACTTACATCATGACTGATCATCCTCAGTGTCTCTGATATCCTTTCACCAACCCTCTTCACAGGTTATTTAAACTACTACTATAAAAATATAACTGTATTCTAAATAGATATGTATAGAATATACAATTACAGTACTCACATATTCAAAACATAAGCCTGCACACCCCTTAGCTGTTCTTCTAAGACAGCCCACATGGTGGATCTGGACAAATTGCCCTTCTTTCTTCTGGACTAATCTCTGGGCTAACCAGTGTTTTAACACACTTTAGTCACCCTGGGTATGGTGGCCACAACTTAAGTTATAAAAGCTCACCCCTGTGGCACACATAATGCCCAAAAAATAGAAAGAAGGACCCAGAGGTCCTACCAGCTTGAAGTCCACCAAGAGAGAGAGAGAGAGAGAGAGAGAGAGAGAGAGAGGGAGGAGCCTAGCTAAGCTCCTCCCACACCCACCAAAAAAACGAAAGACTGTTGCCAAGCACAATTCTCTAGTTACCACAGTTCTACCACACCTTATTTTACTGTTACAAAAAGAAATACATCTTTATAAACTACTTGTTTAAATTGTGTGTGTGTGTCTATAGTATAACCTATTATATTGAGAAAAAACAGGCTTGACTCAACTGCCTTACAGCCATAAGAGTGATCTGCCCTTATGACATTTAGAGCTAAGTCCCCATCAATTCAATATAATTAGGTATTCCAGAGTAACTGTTACTTATATACATCAATGTGTGTTGGGTCCCATAGTCCCATAACAGTGACTAACCAATGGTCCAATCATAAGCTTCTTTTTCCTATGTGCGGGTTATTTGTGTATTATTCCAGTCACGGAATTGTGCCATTTTGTTCTTTGCTCTTTATGCATGTCTTTCCTCTTTTTGTTTCCCCGCCTTCCTTCGTCCTCTTCATACAAGTAGTTGCTACTTTTCATCAAATACGTTCTTGCTGGATCAACGATTATTTTCTGACTGTGCTCTTACTGTGTGACTGAAACAAGTTGTGTTCCCGCTACCGTTACAACAGAACTATCGACTCGTTCCTAGCTTTCAAACCGACGTGGGTGTCTATCCATCATGTTATGCGAATTGTGAAACTTACTTCTTGGCTAGCTTACGTGTCTCCTGAAAATTCCACTACTTATATGTGTGCAGATTGCAAGAAGATACAGAAGTTCATTGTTAAGTACATTCCAGACCCCCTTCCAGTTCTCACGGTTCCAGGTGATAGGGTTGCAGACTCTGTTGGGGTTGCTACTGTAATTGGGCATCACCTTGTCTATGAATCCCAAGGGCTACATCTCTCCCGTTCATTTCTTTCCTTTAAACAAGAGAGGGAGTCAGTACCTCTGGATTTTACTTTTTACATTGCAAGATGCCCTTCAGGATCTGAGAATTTGCGTCAATACTTTTCACGTGCCAACTGACAGTAGTTAGGTCAGATGAACAAACTGACAGTAGCTGGATCTGTTGACATTAATGTCAGTTTGCTTCATTATTAACAACCAACGGAGCTCGTAGTCCTCTTAAGCTTTTTCAGTCTCATATAGTCCCAAAGGGTTCTCCTCCTTTATTGGAAAGCTACCGTTATCCTGCCTTTTCATAATCCAGATACTGTCGGCTATAACAACTCTCGTTACACACATCTTGTTTTTACTAGTGTAGTATGTAAGTTGTTAGAACGCTTGGTTAACAAATCTTTGGTATGGTACCTGGTGACTATCGACGCCTTAATCCACTGGGATACCTACGTTCCAAGTACTTTCGCTAACAATCTGCCCGATATTGTAGTCTTTCATTTATCCCGAAGAAGGTTATGGTATAACTTGGCGCTACGTAATCTTGGCCTAAGCCCATTCCTTGGGCCTCCTAGGAATTTTACAGCTTTTTCTCGGGGATTTCTTGTCGAAAAGGCATTTCTGCGATCAGGTAAATAACTTTTTACCTTCGTCCAGAATAAAGAAGCCATTCTTGACGTTGCCACTGTTATCCCATCCGATATTTGGTCGTTTCTTCATGTCGATGATTTTGCTATAGTTTGTGTTAGCCGTAATTGTCATCCTGTAGCGGCCTTTTTTTTAGAATGTCATTGATTGCGCTTCCCACCAGGCCACCATTCATGGGTTTAAATATTTCGTTGTCAAAACAAATCAGATTTTTATCACAGGTGCTCTGTTATCCCCTATACTGTTCTACACCTCTATGGTTCATGTATCCCTGAGCAAGATGCGATTAATATTCTCGGTGTTCTGTTTGGTCGCTGAATGTCCTGAAAGCCTCTCATAATCTCCCTGAAAGCTGTTTGTCATTGCTGCCTGAACCTCCTTAAAGCTGCAACTCATCTTTCTTGAGGGCTGATAAACAAACCCTTCTTCGACTTTATTCAGTCCTAATCTTATGTAAACTAGACTCCTGTGACAATTATTTTCTTCAGATTCCCTTAAAACTTTGAACTTGATCTCATCATCAAAGGTTATATTTGTATCTCAGGGCTGAGTCAAGAGTCTACTGTATGTAGAGAGACGAATACCCTATCTTTGTAATAGCGTCGTGTCTATTGTCTCCTTTATTCTACGACCATCACGATCCTTCTACCTATAGAAAGTGACGGATATTTGTATGGTTAATATGTTTAATCGTCGTCCCTATTTATTACGACCCTTTTGTCTCTGTATAAACTCTGTTGGCTTCCCTTCATTTACCTCCCCTATACTTTCACCCTTCATCTTAGTTTCCTCCTCGTTCCTTGGGAGGTTCCAATAATTCTTGTTTGTTCCTCCAGACTTCCTTCTGCGAAAACTTACTTGTCTGCTCTAACTTCACTCTCGCTCTTATATTGATCATTTACAGTCTCATTCTCATGCTACTGCAGTGTACACTGATGTTTCTGAATCCTCTGATTCAGAACCATCCAAGGTCATTTACTAGAATCGGCCAGTATTTTCACAGCCTACTTAAGTATAGTTCTCACCGCTACGATACACATTGCGTCAGTGTTTGCCTCTTCTATAATAGAGGGTCCTGATTCCCATAGTGCATTACATGCTCTCTAGAAATGTGACTCCCCTCATTCTATCGTGTTTCGTATTTAACTTTGGCTATGCAGTATTTCTAGCAAACCCGTAGATGTCGTTTGGTCCTTGGACATGTTGATATTAGGGGCAACGAGGAAGGAGACTCCATCACTTGGTCAGTTGTTCATGACCTCCCAATTTTCCACAGAGGTATTCCTTTCTCGGAGTACTTTTCAGTGATCTCTCGACAACTCTGCAACAGGTAGCAACAACTTTGGTCTTAGTTGAACCACAACAAATTGTTTTCTGTCTGACCACTTTAAGATTCTCACCATCTTCCCACCAATGTCGTTTTTGGGAGACAACATTCTCTATTATGCGTTGGCCACACACCTCACCCACAGACACATTATGGAAAAATGCCCAGTAACGTTCTGCAAGGACAGTCAGATGGGCAGCAGGATTCACCTCTGACGTCTCAACCTATTTATTATATGTGACTTCCTCACTGAAAGTCTCGCCTTTGACTTAATGGAAACTTACCTATTGCAACAACTTTGATGCATATTGTTGCTCTTTCACTCTCATCCCCCACTTACCCCTAACCTACAGGTGAGTCTCCTTCGACCAGAGATTAGTGTTTGTGAATATTTCGCCTGTTCTGCGAATTCTAAACATTGTAAAAATCTCTCGTTGTTTGATGCATGCAGAGGATGAGATGAAATAACTAACACCACATGCCTGAATGCTGGCTGCCTTGGATCTAGCGTTGGCTGGTCGCCAAGGTATTGGTCCAGTGTGGTATGATGATTAAAGCACTGCGTATCTTGTCCCAAGATTCGTACGTTCGAGTCTCCTTCGACCAGATATATATATATATATATATATATATATATATATATATATATATATATATATATATATATATATATATATATATACAACAAGGATCTATCTTTTCACCAATCTTCAACACCAAGGCCAATTTTGTCAAGATACAACACTTGCCCCCATATCAAGAAAAGCGAGAACACAGTTTCTATGCCACAAGACGGGCAGCAAACAGTAACTACACTCTGTATCCTTCTCACTATCCCTATCGGAGACCATTCAGCACAATAATATGATTGAAATTAAGTTAACTGACCAAATGAAATCACTGACCAACAGCCGGTTCGAACTTCATCCTGTTCAATACATGTTTCATAACAAGAAACTATAAAGGTATTGCTGGGGATGTCTCTTAAGTTAGCTATGGGAGGTAAAAGCTGTTAGCTAGTAAATGAAGGAAGGAGCTCTTTAACCCTGTTAAAGCCCTTGTGAAGGCATTCTCAGCCCTGTAACAACTTCAGACAGTATTACCATGGCTGGCTCCTCCTCAGGAAAATTAATGAATAGAAAAAGAAATAATTCACAAAGATAAACACTTTATTATTTATTAATGCAAAGATAAAACATTGAAATATGAAGGTGTATCCTACTTTAAAGAAAAATGAAAAATGAAATGGAAAAATGACATTTGAATTCAACGCTAATATGTACAGTTATACTGGGGTGTCTGGTGGAGGTTGACACCGTCTTGTAGAAATTGTAGCCGTTGCTGATGATGTGGGGGGGGGTCACAGGTGTTGGTGACAACCCAACGACTAGTTCTTCACAGAGTCTATAGCCTTGAATAGTCAGTCCAGATGACAGGAACGCAGGTTCTTTACCACTGCAAAGATGAGGGGTAGTGTCCTGTACAATTAATCAGGTAGGTAGATCATAAATGACGTCTCATGGGCTGTTTCAGTCCCTCTCCTTCAACACTTCTCGTTGGTTGGCAGGTGACCCGATCTGTCATTCCAAGCTGGAAAGAGAGACAGGTTACCCACTGCTTAAGAAATCACTCTCCATGATAAGTGTAAGATACTTAAAAAAGGTAGTGATTATCGAAAAGTCTTATGTGGAGCTTAAAACTGAAAGGACAATGTTTAAAAAGTGAAGCTTTCAATCAATATCCACTAGAATAGGAGCAGAGGCTTTTACTTACAGTTGTGCTGGGAGCTGTGAGTCAAGTGATTACTGTTTGGCCAGAGCCCCACACGTCACCTTTCGGGGTGGAGAATGGGGGGGGGGAGAGGGGATAGCGGGTGCTAGACTGACCCTACCTTAACAAGCAGCCGGCAATCAAACTATCGTCACCATATACTCGCTCGCTACTCCTATCTGTTGAACTTTTCCCTCACAGCCCTTGTATAAATATAGGAAAAAAATAGCAAATCAAAGATCAGTAGAGAAAGAGAAGTATCAGTAGGAGAAAAGAAAGAGTGGGGAAATGTAGAATGAAAGAGCGAGAGAAAGTGTGCAAGTTGAAAAGCAGCGAAAATAAGGAGAACAAGTGTGTGAGAGAGTGGAAAAGTTAGCAAGGGGAATGAAAAAAACAGTGAGATGTAAAGGAAGACGATAATAATGAAAGAGAAAGAAAACAAAAGAGCCGGAAATAGCAAGAGGCCGAAAGAAAACAAAAAGGCACGAGAGATAGAGAGAGAGAGTGAGAGTACGTATATGATCGAGAAAGAATGAGCAAGGGAATGTGAACCAGTGATAAAGAAGAGTGTTAACGATAGAACAAGAAGCACTGTTAACTAGACATTATCCATCATGTCAGAACAAGAGGAAAAGCAAAGATCTGAGAGAGTGAAAGCCAGAAAAGCTTTAGTGAAAACAAAATCAAATCAGCATAGGTTAAATACCGAAACTGAGGGAACAAAATGAGACATCAACAATGAGAGTGAGAAAGAACTGAAAGTGACAGAAGGAAAGTAAAAAAGTGAAAGCATAACATCGACATAGAGAACAAGGCAGCGCGAAAGAGAACTGGTGAAGAGAAACACAAAGGAGCCATGATTTTGCGTCAGTGACATAGTTGAGGGTTAACAATTGTGACCCCCATGACCCCCATGACCCCATGACCCCTCGGAGTGGAAAAGTGAGCAATGATCATCCCATTCACTGCACACTTTCGTATTCATGAATCGTCCGGTTTTTACTGCCATCCCAATTATTGCCCATGAATATTCTCACTACTCAATTATACATTTTTTTTTAAATACAGCTATTTTTTTGAAGGTTCGGGTTTTGTAGCATTACGAACAATACGAGATAGATTAACATTGTAATAATATACATATTATTAGCAATGTAAGTTTTTTTATAATGTAATTTATTTACTATTTATTTAATAACAACTCGGCCGTTTCCCACCGAGGAAGGGTGACCCAAAAAGAGAAGAACCACTTTCATCATCATTCACTCCGTCAGTCTTGCAAGAAGCGTGATAACACTACAGTTAAAATACCGCAAAATATCAACACACCTCCTTCAGAGTGCAGGTTAAGTACTTCCCACCTCCAGGACTCAAATCTGGCTAATCAGTTTTCCCCGAATCCCTTCATAAACACTACTTGACTCTTACTCCAAGAGCACTTCAATTCAAAAAGCATTCGTCTCCACTCCTATCTAGCACGCTCACACACGCTTGCTGAAAGCACAAGCCCTTTCCACACAAAACCTCCATCCAACTTTTCCTAGGACGACCCCTACCCTGCCTTTGTTCCATCTTCTATAATTGTCCGAACCACCTCAATAACCTTTACTCTACCCTCTGGATAATACTTTAAGAAATTCCGCACCTTCTAATCTCCAAGCCACTGATTCTCTGCAATATAGTCACACTGCACATTGCTTTCGTACACTACATCTCCACTGCCTCCAGCCTTCTCCTTGTTCCAACATTCGCCACCAATAATTCACACCACTATAAGAGCACTGGTACCACTATTCATTCGTATATTCCCCTCTTTGGAATAACGTTCTTTGTCTTCACAGACTCCTTAGTGCACCACTCACCCTCAAGAACTCTATGATTAACGTCGTGTTTCATAGACCCATCTGCTGACAGGTCCACTCCCATATATCTGAATACATTTACTTCCTCGTTACTCCCGCTTATTTCCCTATAATTTTTATTTTCTCCTTTGTCCCCTTTTCCTGTATACAAAGGAACTGTACATTTACTCAGCCAATCCCTAGGTACCTTCCCCTCTTTGTTATATTTATTAATACAAGACACGCCACGGGGGATGGATATCTTCTGCTCAAGTACTTTCACACATCTCCCGTCCGTCATCTGGAGATATGCAATGTTCCAAGGTTATCAACAGTAGAAATGAGGGAAAGTTAGCGTGGTGACACCATTCAGCTTCTCTCACAAAATGAGAGGCACCAATCAGTCAAGCAAACTAACACCCAATCACCCACCCACCTCACCCCTCACCCCACCCCTCATCAGATAAGAGATATAATAGACAGCTCATAATTTTATCTAAATCGCCATCAACAGGTCATTTGTTACAAGAGATTACATTGCACTAGTGGATAATACACACAAAAAACAATTGTATTATGTGCAAACGTTCTAGAGTCAAATGTGCTCATTTGTCAGCTTAAAATAGCGTAGATCTCAGGAGGATTATATAATGTTCGGAAGTATTCATATATTCCTAAATGTTGCCTACCGATATCGTCACCATCAATTATTATGTCTGTACCTTGTTGACTCGTGAATCTTCCATAGTATTCCGGTTATTCTTTAAGCCCTAAAAACCAGATAATTCATACATTTTCAGATTATCCTTTATTACCACGTAACAGCCTAATTCTTTTGGGTTGAAATCACCCTGTTGCAATTGCCGATTGCATCAGCTGTACCGAAATAGGTTTACCAATACTGGTTATATGTTATACCGAACGTGCTGCAAACACTGACTGCAGCCACTTAACCTCGTGTACCTGTAACCGAACATTACCTGTATGTCGCTGTAGTAAAATGGGTTTAGTCATAATGGTTATATATTATACCTTAGAGCAGGGCACGTTCACGACTGAAGATGAGCAGAGGTACAGAGAACATTGGTTTAACGTCACTATATCCTCACGAGGCTCCTCGGCATCATGAGCAATTCTGTGACTTTGTATAATACTGTTGCATAAGGCTGTGACATGTGAAAGTATTTGAGCTGAAGATTTCCATCTCTTGCGTGGTTAAGATCACCTGTCTGATAATTTATTACTATCATTGTTATTACACACCCGTACCTTCATATGTACACATACATGCATATACACATACATACATACAATCTCACACCAACACGCACACATACACACTCGCGTCTACAGTTAATGGTCCTCAACAAATATGAATGTAGTCTTAAGGAACTTTGACAATATATGTAAGATCCTTCTTGAAGTATGCAACAAAACAATGTATTCCACACCTGAGAAAATGTATAAATAAGCTGGAGAAAGTGCAGAGGTATGTAATGAAATTAGTTCCAGAACTCTGGTAATAGCCATGAGTAAAGCTTAACGGAATTAAATCTAACTACACTGGAGAACAGAATAACTGGGAGGAGACATGATAACAGACAGTTTGAGAGGCGGAAAACTGAGATATGAAGAGGTTTTTCTTCAGTCTCTGAGTGGTCGAGGAAAGGAATGATCTCTACGAAGATGTGGTGGAGGCAGTTTCCATGCATAATTTCAAGAGCAGGTACGATAGAATCCACTAGGTTAAAAGGGAGTGACTCTGGCAAGTGGCGGGTCTGAGAGAGGCGGGGCTAGAAGCTAACACTCAACCCCTACAACCATATATAGGTTAATACAGCCGATGATACACTGCCATATGATGTTTATTAACTAGATGTTTTTCCGTCGTTGCGTGATCCGAGAAAGGGATCCCCGTGTTCTATAATCCCAGCCGCCTCTACCTCAAAGCTCGTAAAAGAAATACTGAAGCATCACCATAACATTCCAGTGCAACAAAATATAACTATGTATGTGTGTGTATGTTTCTGCGTATGAATTTATGTGAAAAATTGTGCATTTTCATATGTATTCAGTACGTGTGTGTATGTGTATTTATGGGCATATGAATCCATATGTGGATTTATGTACTTTTGTGCAGATGTAAGCTTATACATTTATTTGTGTGTTTGAGTAAGTGTGAATACGTATATATGTGCATATATATATGATTGGGAATATGTGCATGAATACATTTTTGTATGCATATATTCATGTGTATATGTATGCATTAATCTATGTATGTTGAAGATTGAGACACTTATGCAGCATATGGGAATCTTTATTCAGGAAACGTTTCGCCACACAGTGGCTTCATCAGTCCAATACAAAGAGGAAGGCGTAAGGAGAGGAGGAGTATGAGGTAATCAGTCCCTCAGCCTGGAGTCGATGTGTTCAGTCCATCAATCTTGTAGAATGTACAGCATAGGGCCGTAGACGTGGCTTATATACTGTAGTGAGGTGAGGTGAAGCAGGCGGAGGCGGGGTCATAGTGGTACCATCCACTAGTCGAAGTAGGTCTTCGTCCATAGGTCCAGGCTGAGGGACTGATTACCTCATACTCCTCCTCTCCTTACGCCTTCCTCTTTGTATTGGACTGATGAAGCCACTGTGTGGCGAAACGTTTCCTGAATAAAGATTCCCATATGCTGCATAAGTGTCTCAATCTTTAACTTGTCGGTTTTTCAAACCATTCATCACAACTGTCTGACACAAATAACAAAAAAGGCACAATACCGTGACTGGAACGATACACAAATAACCCGCACATAAAAGAGAGAAGCTTACGACGACGTTTCGGTCCGACTTGACAAAGTCACATTGTGTGACTTTGTCAATGGTCCAAGTCGGTCCGAAACGTCGTCGTAAGCTTCTCTCTTTTATGTGCGGGTTATTTGTGTAACTGTCTGACACTGCAGCATCATGGGATCTTGTTACAAAGAATTCTTCAACACTTGTTCAACCTTTGGACGAAGACCTACTTCGACTAGTGGATGGTACCACTATGACCCCGCCTCCGCCTGCTTCACCTCACCTCACTACAGTATATAAGCCACGTCTACGGCCCTATGCTGTACATTCTACAAGATTGATGGACTGAACACATAGACTCCAGGCTGAGGGACTGATTACCTCATACTCTTCCTCTCCTTACGCCTTCCTCTTTGTATTGGACTGATGAAGCCACTGTGTGGCGAAACGTTTCCTGAATAAAGATTCCCATATGCTGCATAAGTGTCTCAATCTTCAACTTGTCGGTTTTTCAAACCATTCATCACAATCTATGTACAAATGTTTACATGTACCACCAACAACATATCCATTACCACTACCACCATCACCAACACTACCTCCATCACATACATGTGGATATATATGAATCTATAACCTATAACAACATTAGTCAATGTGTCTGTGATACCTGCAATAGTACAGATGAAGCTGTGTACAGCGATCTCACAGGAATTGATTAAGGTCTATATAAAATTGAGTACAGAACACCTGCTCATGTCAATTGCTCTACAAACTTTCACCAAGTAATAGTTGACCAGAGTTTAAATTGTGAAGCCGATTGAATAAGCCGTTCTGAAATTATTAAAGAGAACCCTCGGTGGTTCGAGCATCCTGGAGCTGAGGGACGACCTCCGGCATCGGGTCGTCCAGTATTAAACAGTTCTCTCACCTCAGGAAATTTAAAAACGCTAGAAAAACGGAAGTTTTTAATATTTTCCGTTTTTTTTTTCTTATTTGCAGCTGCAGTTGTTTTGAAATTCTCTGTAATCCTGTAAAATTATTTTGTTTGGAGTTTTTTTAAAACATTTTGATAAAATTGGCCAATATATGACAGTTACACCATTACAACTCAAAATTAAAACAAAAATTTTTCTTATTAAGTTACAGAAATATTACAGCTGATCAAAAGAGGTGTTCATTACTTATTACATGGAAAACAATTGACAAACTGAAATTTTCTGTTCAGAGTGATAAACTGTTTTAATTAATGCCACTAATTAGAATTTTGAAGCCGAACAGAATTTTTCAGTAATCGATCTGATTCCACCTAATCCAAGTTCTTTAAATATTTCAGTAAAATTTCAAATTTGTACTTATTCTGACTAATCTCACAATAAATCAATAATACTGTCAATAATATTTTGAAGTCAATCAGAAAAAACATTCGCTACATATTGAAGAAAAGATTAAAATCACTATTAATTCAATAAAATCGGTAAATTTAGACTTATAGCAACCAATGGCAGCGTAAATCTTGTGTTTAGGAAACCACGTCATTGATGGAAAATTGAAGCCGATCAGAGGAGTAATTCTCCAGTTATGGCACAGAATTCATCTATTCCAGTTTCTTACTATTTGACTACGTCAATAAATTGACCCTCACGCAAAGGAAACTTAACAGGAAATATCCTAGTCATGGGACGCATCAGTAATTAAATATTGAAGCCGTTCAGAAAAGGCATTTTGAAATTTATTTAAGGCGATTTAAAAAGATTAATTTTTTTCACAAAATCGTCAGATCTGCACCCAAAGACCTGAATTTCACTCTCCTACGCCGTTCTAGTTTTTCACGCCTTTACTGAACGTTTGACGCGCCACCCATCCTGATTTTGGAAGTTATCTGAGCCATGAGAGGATAATGGGGAAAAGCTTCCATAACTGTGGTCATGGGGAACGTGAACATGTAATTTGTATGGAGAATTTCAGCCTTGTTTCTGTACACAAGTGTCGAAAATTTGAAGCTTATTGGATGAGGCGTTCTCGACTTACGTGCGAAACTGAATCGAAAAGTAAGAGGATGAACAAATAGAAAAATCAGGCAGCCTCTTATTATTAAATAAGAGGTACCGTTAAATAAGAGGTTGCCTCTTATTTAATGGTATCCATTCGGAGATATATGATAAATATTCGTATATGATTAATTTTTATTAATATACTTTATTGCTTTTATTATTATTATTATTATTATTATTATTATTATTATTATTATTATTATTTAACTTGTTTTTGACATTATAATAGTATTATTTATTTTCATTCGGAAGTGGGATGATAATATCCAGTTGTTTCAATAAAGTCTTAATTGCTTGTTCCGTATTACTGTGTAATTATCAGTTAACATTCTACTTTAAAGCCACGAGGATTCTGGGTATTTATCTAACTATTTTGACGTTTCTTCTGTATAGCCCTTGTGGCTTAGCGCTTCTTTTTGATTATAATAATAATAATTTTAACGTTTCTACATGCTCACCGTATAGGTGTGCTCTGCGCCGTCTACCTGCGTTGTTCAGTCGTGCTGGAAACATTGATGATCTATTGGCTTCCTTTCCATTCATCTGCGCTGTAATTATAGACTTGTATAATCTCACACAAATTTGCTGGTAAGTTACACTGCATTTCTTTATAATTTATTAGAGGGAAGTAATGAAAGTTTAATTTCAAATCATTTATTTCGGTTACATTATCAAGTGTCTTGATACATTTTCATTCAGGAATTACTGTACTTAGACACCGCAATTGCGGTTTTATTGTGCTGTTTCTACCTGTTGCTTGGTCTGAGCTGTTAACCCAAGATTCCCCTAGAGTACCAAAGTGTTGACTGCTGCGTTCACAACTTTGTGCAGTCTGAGTTACGCTTGATTTCACTATCATCTGCTTGTCTGTGTTATATAGGTTGTTTAAGGCATCATTGATGTGTATCTACGTGTAACTGTAATTATTTATGTCCGTTACCATGATTTTTGAACAGAGTTCATTTAACCATTATTTAAATTTAAATAATGTCGTATAAATGCATTCTTAATATCTTATGTGAAATTTACTCGATTATGTTGCTGCCTTGACATTTACTGCTGTCGATATTTACTTAGCTCCTGGCTCCGCCTCTCAATTTGCTGTTGCAAAATACACTCCTTCCAACCTTGTGAGTTTTATCGTTGCTAATCATAAAACTGTGTATGAAGCCTGTCTCCACCACTTCTTCATCGAGGTCATTTCACTATCTAATCATCCTGCGATTATAGAAATCCTCCTTGACATCCGTTTGGCTCATCTGTGTCTTTAACTTCCACCTGCACCTCTTATACCTGTTTCTCGCCTCTCAAATAGCCTGATACTGTCTGTCCTATCAATTCACTTCAGTATTATGTATGTCTCCCTTTCGTTTCATCCAGTTCCTCTAGCCTCTCCTCACTGCTCAAATTTCTTAGCCCTGGAACAAGTAGTCTCATTGCATACTTATGAACTTTCTCCTGGTTCTTACCATATTTTTCCACGAGTTGATTTCGTGCTTTT
This sequence comes from Cherax quadricarinatus, assembly GCF_038502225.1. Classification (NCBI taxonomy): domain Eukaryota; kingdom Metazoa; phylum Arthropoda; class Malacostraca; order Decapoda; family Parastacidae; genus Cherax; species Cherax quadricarinatus. Next base: position 28,510 of record NW_027197760.1, on the reverse strand, counting down.
GCTTCACATTCCAAGATGGGACTGACTTATGTTGTTCAAAGGTCCGGGAATGACTGCTGATATTCTTAAAGGCTAATCTTATGTTTGCTAAACAAGCATTGAATGTAAAGGATTTTCGGCTGATGTGAGCCACTGGCGATATACCAGGCTTAAGCTCACCTCTAGGACTTTGAACAAGGTCTGCAGTCTTTCTCCTCCGAGTCTCCATCATGTCTGGTCTTCTTGATCATTTCCCAAGCTTTATAACCTTACCTTTGCAGGGACTGAAGACAAAAAACCACTTATTTGACCAATTTTTCAGTTTGTCGCCTCTTTCTGTTCTCATCAGTTGTTTTATTCTGATACGTTTTAAATATCAATAAACTTTGAAACATCAGATTCAGTCCCAACTGTTATATCATTCACATAAACCAGACATAATACTAATATTGATCCAGCATGTTACTCTTCTTTATTCTTACATATCTTCTATGACTATTACTCTTTGCTTTTTTTTCCTAAGATACCCTTTGATCTCCTGGAGTACGTTCCCTGTTATACTTACATGCACAATAAGTTTTACCACAGCCTCCTCTATGAAACGTTGTCTTGCAGTCTTAGAAAATTTACGCAGCCCATCCCTTTCTCTTCTGTTTCAAAACTGTTACTTCATAATTTAGCTCGAACATGTTAATAAGACAAGATATGAAGTCTCTAAACCAGTGCTGGATCTTGTTCATAGAACTACTTCTTTCCAAGTGTTATATCACTTATTTCAAGTGTTATACCATTTACTGCATCGGTTGAGATGGTTCGTTGATTCAGAGTCTCAGAACTAGTGTGGTCAAACACTTTCCTGCTGATCTTAACAATCTTGATTAAGTTTAAGGCTTCATTAGAATCAAACTACCTGCTTACTCTCCATGATGCTTTTGTTAGCTGCTCTTCTACTGCCTCTGTTTTTTTTTTTTTTTTTCAATTTACTACAATTTCATGTGCATTGCTTTTACATTTATATCTTGCGTCACGATGTCTAATATAATAGAAATGGTCTCTATGCATTCTTATAATTCCTCAGCTTTCTTTCCCTTCACGCCTTACCACAGCACCCCAGCACCCCAGCACTTCTATTCACACGTTTAATTCCCGGTCTTCCTCCCCTCCAGCATTCCTTGTCTGTGATTCCCACATGCAGTACAGAACATACAGGTTTAGCATCAACAATATTCAATCCCATTAAGCAGCATGTCTTAACACAAAGAGACATATTCGATTCCTCTATCCGGATTGATAAGTACTGTCGTTCCTGTAGGATTCGTAAACACTGTCGTTCCTGTAGGATTCGTAAACACAGTCGTCCTTGTATTTGGATTAAAACATCTGCTACGTATAATGAAAGAGATATGACCAAGTCCTACATAAGTATTCAAAACTCCATCCACACACCATTTCCTCCCCATTTCCAGCTTCTCCTATTATGGGAGATGGTTTAGAACAAACCAACTGGCCTATGGTATGATGTTATACTAGCACTATGAGGTGTTGTAACAGGAAGCAGTGTTCTTCCATAACGGTATGATGTTATACTAGCACTATGAGGTGTTGTAACAGGAAGCAGTGTTCTTCCATAACGGTATGATGTTATACTAGCACTATGAGGTGTTGTAACAGGAAGCAGTGTTCTTCCATAACCGTTCCACTTTATAGCGTTATGGAAAAAAACGTAAAAAAAATCTGCAAAACACAAACCCAGTACTATGATACCATTACAATAACACCACAATCACCCACAATACTACAACACCGCCTCCACAATACTGCAACACCGCCTCCACAATACTACAACACCGCCACCATCTCCAATACTACAACACCACCTCCACAATACTACAACACCGCCTCCACAATACTACAACACCGCCTCCACAATACTACAACACCGCCTCCACAATACTACAACACCGCCTCCACAATACTACAACACCGCCTCCACAATACTACAACACCGCCTCCACAATACTACAACACCGCCTCCACAATACTACAACACCGCCTCCACAATACTACAACACCGCCTCCACAATACTACAACACCGCCTCCACAATACTACAACACCGCCTCCACAAATAATACAACACTGCCTCCACAATACTACAACACCGCCTCCACAATACTACAACACCGCCTCCACAATACTACAACACCGCCTCCACAATACTACAACACCGCCTCCACAATACTACAACACCGCCTCCACAATACTACAACACCGCCTCCACAATACTACAACACCGCCTCCACAATACTACAACACCGCCTCCACAATACTACAACACCGCCTCCACAATACTACAACACCGCCTCCACAATACTACAACACCGCCTCCACAATACTACAACACCGCCTCCACAATACTACAACACCGCCTCCACAATACTACAACACCGCCTCCACAATACTACAACACCGCCTCCACAATACTACAACACCGCCTCCACAATACTACAACACCGCCTCCACAATACTACAACACCGCCTCCACAATACTACAACACCGCCTCCACAATACTACAACACCGCCTCCACAATACTACAACACCGCCTCCACAATACTACAACACCGCCTCCACAATACTACAACACCGCCTCCACAATACTACAACACCGCCTCCACAATACTACAACACCGCCTCCACAATACTACAACACCGCCTCCACAATACTACAACACCACCGCCTCCACAATACTACAACACCGCCTCCACAATACTACAACACCGCCTCCACAATACTACTACACCGCCTCCACAATACTACAACACCGCCTCCACAATACTACAACACCGCCTCCACAATACTACAACACCGCCTCCACAATACTACAACACCGCCTCCACAATACTACAACACCGCCTCCACAATACTACAACACCGCCTCCACAATACTACAACACCGCCTCCACAATACTACAACACCGCCTCCACAATACTACAACACCGCCTCCACAATACTACAACACCGCCTCCACAATACTACAACACCGCCTCCACAATACGCCTCCACAATACTACAACACCGCCTCCACAATACTACAACACCGCCTCCACAATACTACAACACCGCCTCCACAATACTACAACACCGCCTCCACAATACTACAACACCGCCTCCACAATACTACAACACCGCCTCCACAATACTACAACACCGCCTCCACAATACTACAACACCGCCTCCACAATACTACAACACCGCCTCCACAATACTACAACACCGCCTCCACAATACTACAACACCGCCTCCACAATACTACAACACCGCCTCCACAATACTACAACACCGCCTCCACAATACTACAATACTACAACACCGCCTCCACAATACTACAACACCGCCTCCACAATACTACAACACCGCCTCCACAATACTACAACACCGCCTCCACAATACTACAACACCGCCTCCACAATACTACAACACCGCCTCCACAATACTACAACACCGCCTCCACAATACTACAACACCGCCTCCACAATACTACAACACCGCCTCCACAATACTACAACACCGCCCCCACAATACAACACCGCCTCCACAATACTACAGCACCGCCTCCACAATACTACAACACAGCCTCCACAATACTACAACACCGCCTCCACAATACTACAATACTACAACACCGCCTCCACAATACTACAACACCGCCTCCACAATACTACAACACCGCCTCCACAATACTACAACACCGCCTCCACAATACTACAACACCGCCTCCACAATACTACAACACCGCCTCCACAATACTACAGCACCGCCTCCACAATACTACAACACCGCCTCCACAATACTACAACACCGCCTCCACAATACTACAACACCGCCTCCACAATACTACAACACCGCCTCCACAATACTACAACACCGCCTCCACAATACTACAACACCGCCTCCACAATACTACAACACCGCCTCCACAATACTACAACACCGCCTCCACAATACTACAACACCGCCTCCACAATACTACAACACCGCCTCCACAATACTACAACACCGCCTCCACAATACTACAACACCGCCTCCACAATACTACAACACCGCCTCCACAATACTACAACACCGCCTCCACAATACTACAACACCGCCTCCACAATACTACAACACCGCCTCCACAATACTACAACACCGCCTCCACAATACTACAACACCGCCTCCACAATACTACAACACCGCCTCCACAATACTACAACACCGCCTCCACAATACTACAACACCGCCTCCACAATACTACAACACCGCCTCCACAATACTACAACACCGCCTCCACAATACTACAACACCGCCTCCACAATACAACACCGCCTCCACAATACTACAACACCGCCTCCACAATACTACAACACCGCCTCCACAATACTACAACACCGCCTCCACAATACTACAACACCGCCTCCACAATACTACAACACCGCCTCCACAATACTACAACACCGCCTCCACAATACTACAACACCGCCTCCACAATACTACAACACCGCCTCCACAATACAACACCGCCTCCACAATACTACAACACCGCCTCCACAATACTACAACACCGCCTCCACAATACTACAACACCGCCTCCACAATACTACAACACCGCCTCCACAATACTACAACACCGCCTCCACAATACTACAACACCGCCTCCACAATACTACAACACCGCCTCCACAATACTACAACACCGCCTCCACAATACTACAACACCGCCTCCACAATACTACAACACCGCCTCCACAACACTACAACACCGCCTCCACAATACTACAACACCGCCTCCACAATACTACAACACCGCCTCCACAATACTACAACACCGCCTCCACAATACTACAACACCGCCTCCACAATACTACAACACCGCCTCCACAATACTACAACACCGCCTCCACAATACTACAACACCGCCTCCACAATACTACAACACCGCCTCCACAATACTACAACACCGCCTCCACAATACTACAACACCGCCTCCACAATACTACAACACCGCCTCCACAATACTACAACACCGCCTCCACAATACTACAACACCGCCTCCACAATACTACAACACCGCCTCCACAATACTACAACACCGCCTCCACAATACTACAACACCGCCTCCACAATACTACAACACCGCCTCCACAATACTACAACACCGCCTCCACAATACTACAACACCGCCTCCACAATACTACAACACCGCCTCCACAATACTACAACACCGCCTCCACAATACTACAACACCGCCTCCACAATACTACAACACAATACTACAACACCGCCTCCACAATACTACAACACCGCCTCCACAATACTACAACACCGCCTCCACAATACTACAACACCGCCTCCACAATACTACAACACCGCCTCCACAATACTACAACACCGCCTCCACAATACTACAACACCGCCTCCACAATACTACAACACCGCCTCCACAATACTACAACACCGCCTCCACAATACCTGGAGTTTACCTGGAGAGAGTTCCGGGGGTCAACGCCCCCGCGGCCCGGTCTGTGACCAGGCCTCCTGGTGGATCAGAGCCTGATCAACCAGGCTGTTGCTGCTGGCTGCACGCAAACCAACGTACGAGCCACAGCCCGGCTGATCTGGAACTGACTTTAGGTGCTTGTCCAGTGCCAGCTTGAAGACTGCCAGGGGTCTGTTGGTAATCCCCCTTATGTGTGCTGGGAGGCAGTTGAACAGTCTCGGGCCCCTGACACTTATTGTATGGTCTCTTAACGTGCTAGTGACACCCCTGCTTTTCATTTGAGGGATGGTGCATCGTCTGCCAAGTCTTTTGCTTTCGTAGTGAGTGATTTTCGTGTGCAAGTTCGGTACTAGTCCCTCTAGGATTTTCCAGGTGTATATAATCATGTATCTCTCCCTCCTGCGTTCCAGGGAATACAGGTTTAGGAACCTCAAGCGCTCCCAATAATTGAGGTGTTTTATCTCCGTTATGCGCGCCGTGAAAGTTCTCTGTACATTTTCTAGGTCGGCAATTTCACCTGCCTTGAAAGGTGCTGTTAGTGTGCAGCAATATTCCAGCCTAGATAGAACAAGTGACCTGAAGAGTGTCATCATGGGCTTGGCCTCCCTAGTTTTGAAGGTTCTCATTATCCATCCTGTCATTTTTCTAGCAGATGCGATTGATACGTTTGATACTACAACACCGCCTCCACAATACTACAACACCGCCTCCACAATACTACAACACCGCCTCCACAATACTACAACACCGCCTCCACAATACTACAACACCGCCTCCACAATACTACAACACCGCCTCCACAATACTACAACACCGCCCCCACAATACAACACCGCCTCCACAATACTACAGCACCGCCTCCACAATACTACAACACCGCCTACACAATACTACAACACCGCCTCCACAATACTACAACACCGCCTCCACAATACTACAACACCGCCTCCACAATACTACAACACCGCCTCCACAATACTACAACACCGCCTCCACAATACTACAACACCGCCTCCACAATACTACAACACCGCCTCCACAATACTACAACACCGCCTCCACAATACTACAACACCGCCTCCACAATACTACAACACCGCCTCCACAATACTACAACACCGCCTCCACAATACTACAACACCGCCTCCACAATACTACAACACCTCCTCCACAATACTACAGCACCGCCTCCACAATACTACAACACCGCCTCCACAATACTACAACACCGCCTCCACAATACTACAACACTGCCTCCACAATACTACAACACCGCCTCCACAATACTACAACACCGCCTCCACAATACTACAACACCGCCTCCACAATACTACAACACCGCCTCCACAATACTACAACACCGCCTCCACAATACTACAACACCGCCTCCACAATACTACAACACCGCCTCCACAATACTACAACACCGCCTCCACAATACTACAACACCGCCTCCACAATACTACAACACCGCCTCCACAATACTACAACACCGCCTCCACAATACTACAACACCGCCTCCACAATACTACAACACCGCCTCCACAATACTACAACACCGCCTCCACAATACTACAACACCGCCTCCACAATACTACAACACCGCCTCCACAATACTACAACACCGCCTCCACAATACTACAACACCGCCTCCACAATACTACAACACCGCCTCCACAATACTACAACACCGCCTCCACAATACTACAACACCGCCTCCACAATACTACAACACCGCCTCCACAATACTACAACACCGCCTCCACAATACTACAACACCGCCTCCACAATACTACAACACCGCCTCCACAATACTACAACACCGCCTCCACAATACTACAACACCGCCTCCACAATACTACAACACCGCCTCCACAATACTACAACACCGCCTCCACAATACTACAACACCGCCTCCACAATACTACAACACCGCCTCCACAATACTACAACACCGCCTCCACAATACTACAACACTACAACACCGCCTCCACAATACTACAACACCGCCTCCACAATACTACAACACCGCCTCCACAATACTACAACACCGCCTCCACAATACTACAACACCGCCTCCACAATACTACAACACCGCCTCCACAATACTACAACACCGCCTCCACAATACTACAACACCGCCTCCACAATACTACAACACCGCCTCCACAATACTACAACACCGCCTCCACAATACTACAACACCGCCTCCACAATACTACAACACCGCCTCCACAATACTACAACACCGCCTCCACAATACTACAACACCGCCTCCACAATACTACAACACCGCCTCCACAATACTACAACACCGCCTCCACAATACTACAACACCGCCTCCACAATACTACAACACCGCCTCCACAATACTACAACACCGCCTCCACAATACTACAACACCGCCTCCACAATACTACAACACCGCCTCCACAATACTACAACACCGCCTCCACAATACTACAAACACCGCCTCCACAATACTACAACACCGCCTCCACAATACTACAACACCGCCTCCACAATACTACAACACCGCCTCCACAATACTACAACACCGCCTCCACAATACTACAACACCGCCTCCACAATACTACAACACCGCCTCCACAATACTACAACACCGCCTCCACAATACTACAACACCGCCTCCACAATACTACAACACCGCCTCCACAATACTACAACACCGCCTCCACAATACTACAACACCGCCTCCACAATACTACAACACCGCCTCCACAATACTACAACACCGCCTCCACAATACTACAACACCGCCTCCACAATACTACAACACCGCCTCCACAATACTACAACACCGCCTCCACAATACTACAACACCGCCTCCACAATACTACAACACCGCCTCCACAATACTACAACACCGCCTCCACAATACTACAACACCGCCTCCACAATACTACAACACCGCCTCCACAATACTACAACACCGCCTCCACAATACTACAACACCGCCTCCACAATACTACAACACCGCCTCCACAATACTACAACACCGCCTCCACAATACTACAACACCGCCTCCACAATACTACAACACCGCCTCCACAATATTGCTGCAAAACATACAACAACAACCTACGGCAAGAACATAACTACAAAAAAAAAAATACTGTCATAGGGCCGTGAACTGACATATATACACATTCATTAATTCAAAACCTTACATATATATAAATTGTACATATAACATGACATCTGACAAAGGCTCAATACACTATAACAGAAAATATACAAAGAAGTTATATCAATTAAATCCCATCCTTCGAATTAATCAAAAAAACAAAACCTAACATCTACATACGTATCCCTAACAATACAGCTTTACATATACCAACATACGAATAAACATAAAAAGAATACAGCTTACAACTCAAAAACTGAAGGCGCAATACTGTTACAATAAACCCATATACGTAATCTCAGGCACAAGTGGACTACGTCACTAAACTGTCTAGATATATCTGTATACCATACAGACTACAACTTAACATCAAGAACTTAGCAGTGACACCAAACCGGTATCAGGGTACAGACCATAATTATAAACTTTAAAAAGAATCGAATCATACATATATAAAGTATTACATAACGTCTGACCCATTACAAAGGCTCAATACAATAGAAAGGGATACACACACACACACACACACACACACACACACACACACACACACACACACACACACACGCAAAATGTTTCACAAAACCACATTAGTCAGATGCACTGTATGCACAAAGCAAAACAGTATATAAGTATATCTCATCATGCAAAAACCCAGCAAGTAATATAAATACAAACTAAAACACACTTCATGTCGCAAAGAACTTATTACTCAAGAATCGTGTCATACAAGACTGATACACATCAAAATAATACATAAACAAAACAAAAAAAATACTATATTATACCTACATTCCTGAAAATTGTTATATCGATCATAACGAGACCTTGAGCTCTACATCCACACTTGGCAAGATAACCACAAGGTGGATGCCATAAAGTCTCAGTGTAAATCAGGAAACCATTCCAAACCCACATTCACAACACTCTCACGATCCCCCCCCCCCCAGGGAGGCGAGCCCGCTGTGACCCCCTGACTCCCTCCAACCTATGAAAACCCCTTCACTCACTCATTATCATTCACAGATTTACGAGAATTCCTAACGTTAGCATTCTATACCCCTCTGAGAAAGCCTGATCCCACCTCCTCCCATACAAATCTGTTACGACACATCGTACGATAGAACGTTACCGCAAGAACCTTCCTTCGCTTTTCACTATCCCCTTTCCCCCTCATCACCCACGACATATATATATATATAATCTACCATGATATAATCTAAAGCTCTTATGACACCCTCGTCTAACCCACCCATATCTAGACTAAAGCATGCAGAACCGACACCCCACGGTCACCCACCCTCTGTACCAACCTACTTAACCAGCACCTAACCTCCTCTAGCCCTTCACAAAAGTAAACTACATGGAACGCAGTCTCCTCCCCTCCACAGATACCACCCCCCACCCTCTACAACCTGTCTGTTTCATAGTATCTCACCAGACGGAAGGATCCCATGCAGAAAACGAAACATCACCTCACGCGCCCGAGGGTTTAACTTCATTTTACTAAATCTAAACCAAATACTCTTTCACGCATACATGGGGAACAAACCCTCAACTGGGACAACGCACCTACCTACAAGCAACCTACACAAATCCCTTATACGAACCTTTCTCAGTTCCCTAACCAACATCACGGCCCTCAAAACGATTTCGCATTCCCTCAACTCCATTCCTCGATACCACATACCCAGCCTGTCGTGTATCCTTCCCAACTGCCCCGCGTTCACACCCTCACGCAACACTTCCCATTTAATAAACACACCCGTCTTAGAATCCCCGGAATCGCTGTCCCTGTAATTGGGAACACAGCTGCAACATGCCAAACCTTACTATACAATAAAATGTTTACGACTATCACTCGCTGTATAAGAGTGAGGTGCTGGGGTCTCAAAACACCTAGACGCCCCACGATCCTTTCCAATAACCTATCCGAGTTTTCCACCCGCGCCGCAACCATGTCATCCCTATAAAATATAAATAATACCACAAATCTGTAAAGACACCGCCCATTCTTTAACAACATTACATCTCTCCCCCACCCCCCACCCAAGAACCCAACCCCATGCACCTTGACTTCGCACTATTTACCTGCATACCCGTGGCACTTCCAAATAATTGCACAACCTCGTCCAACACTCCCATTGACATCCCTTCACGAATGAGAACAGTGGTGTCGTCAACATATCCAATTAAACCCGGCCAGGCCCTCCCACCCCCACACTTCCCTCACCTGGAGTACATAAGCTACGGTCAACCATTCTATAAAAGGGGTCCTGGAAACACGCAAACAATATTTGGGATATGGGGCATCCCTGTCTAAGGCCTCTACCCATTGCAGTCTCCCTCCCCATACACCCATTAATCTGTATCCTCATTTTCGCCCCCTTGTACAACGTATTTACCCACTCGACTATTTCCTCCCGAAAACCCTGTCTCCTAAGTATAACCTGCAAAGCTCCCCTTTCCCCTCTATCATATGCTCCCTGCCAATCTAGAGCCAACAAAGCCGCCCCTCCACCCCCACCCTTAGCTTCCACAAAACTTCTCAGTATCCCATGTCCTTCAATCATCGACCTTCCCGGCAACCCAAACTGAGATTTTGACACGACCCTTCCCACAACACATTTGAACCTATTACCTAAAATTTTTGCAAACACCTTATAGTCTGCACACATCAGTGATATGGCTCAGTACTCCCGAAGGGTGGGCTGCCCCTTGACCTTCGGGACCAACACTACAACTGCTGTTACCTGCTTCTCCCCCAACTTACCCTTCTCCTTCATACGATTAAATAACCTAACTTTAAATCCCCGTATTAGCGTCCAATGTTGTAAATAAAATTCTACCGGGAGACCGTCAATACCCGGAGCTTTCCTCTTCCTCATTCCCTTTAACGCATTCTCTATTTCCTCTGCCGTAATAGCCCCACCTAAAGCCTTTCTATCACTATTTCCTAAACTACACATCACATACGTACACACCTTGTCTAACGCCACGTCACCCCCCCCTCCCCACTTTTCCAATACTTCTCGTACCAAGCCTCCGCATACGCACACATCCCCTTCGTGGTTCGTATTTCCTGCCCTGCTCTATAATTCCCAACCATCTCCGTTACCTCTAAACATGGGATAGCCGTCACCACCTGCCTTTGCTTTTGATGCTGCAAAACACACGCTGACAGCTTGTCGCCCCAAAGCACTTCTTCCACCCCTGCCTGCACCCTTACAACTTGAAACCTTTCATTTTGCAACACCCTCAACCTCCCCTTTATTTCAGCTATTTCATCCATAGGAAAATTATTCCCAACCATCCCCCGCCCATAGCAACCTCTTAACCTATCCTCTAAATAGTTAGCCAGTCCATATTTTAAATTATTAATATGTTTTCCTTCTCTCACATAAAACTTTCTAATCCTTTCCTTTGCGACACTATCCCACCATGTCACAATGTCATCCACTCCCTGTTCTTCCACACTGAGCTCCCTCCATAGGACTGAAAACCCCTCCAACCCCTCCTCATCACCTAACACACTTATATTTAATTTCCAATAACTTCTATATATGTCCGAGAGCATCCCCCACCCCACCTCCACCACCACTTCCCTATGATCTGATATTGTAGTCTCAACAGTACTGAAAGATTTCACATCCACTCCCTAAGAAAAGTACACTCTAGTCTCACAGCATATCCACTCCTAACAAACGTATATTCAGTCTCCCACACCGCCCCCCCAAAGGCATCACGTAACCTAACATCCCTTAATAAATCCCTAAGAGCCACAGACATATATCCAGCCCCTTTTGGGTCCACATCAACCACCCTGATTACACTATTCCAGTCCCCACCAACTATTGCTACGTCTGGCAGTGCACTTAAGTAAAACACAAGATCCTCACACACAAAATCATTCTTTACCTGTATGTTATTTTCTGCCGGCGCATACACACTCAGAAAAGACACACGCTTACCCATCCACCACCCATCCACTTGCAACACCCTCCCGCCCCCGCCCCCTCCCCCTCCCCCTCCCCCTCCCCCCTCACTTCTCTGCAAAACAAACGGGCTCGTCTCCCTGATTAAAATACCCACACCACCTTTTAGACGGGGAGATGGCAGGGTAACTACTCGAAATCCTGTCACCTCCAACACCCTACCCTCTTTAAAATTGTGCTTCTGCAGGAACACAACATCCACTCTAGATTCATTCAGGAAATTATGAAACCAATCTCTCTTCATACTACTACATAACCCATTAACATTTACAGACATACACCTAAGGCCTTTTAAAGTTTCCACCCCTGCCTCCTCTCATCACTCTTTACAACTCCAGAGCTTGAATTTAAGTTTGACACCTTCAGAGTGCTCTCTTTCCACCCCCCCTCTTTCCTCCTATCATGGCTACCACCACCTACACCACTACCTTCACACTCCACCTCAGTCTGTTTCCCAGGCCTTTGTGCAGGCGTTAGGACGTCATCAGAATCTGATGTAGCCGCCCTCTTTCTCGTGACAGTCACGTTACACATGTCTTGATCAGGTGTTGCCTCTCAATGAACCTCCACCTCCACCTGAGAACGGTTTAGTGATTCAACGGACGACTCCAAACCACCATCACGTCCCGAAATATCATGTCCCCGACTTTCTGGAAACCATGACTCTCCGATGACACCTCGCTCAGATGTAACGTCCCCCTCAGGAGGTGACAAAGTCTTTCAAAACCTCGACCAATTCCTCCTCAATCTCAAGAACCTTCTCCTGTAATTGCTGCTCCTCCTTATCCACAGGTGGCGACACCTGATCAGGCAGCTGGAGGAGGGACTCCAACTCACCGCCAGTCCTGTTTGCCCGATCCACTATCTCGCTCCACAAGACACCACGCCCTCCGTCCGATGTTTGTTCCTCACCTGCCACCTTTGAAGCAGGGGCTGTGACGTCCACCACAGGTCCAGGCAAACGTCTTCGCTTGTCACAAGTCGCCGCTATGTGATCATACTCACCACATAGGCGGCACGTACGTCGTTGCCCTGGGTACATAACCATAACCTGCATCCTGAATTCGTGTAGATAAACATAGGACGGTATTGGGTGCCTCAAAGTCATTTTGAGGTTGAAAGTACCCTCTGGCAGACCAGCATAGGCGCCTGCCACCCACGTACCATGTTGAGCATAATGCACCGTTCCATACATCTCAAAAACTTTCCTGATATCTGCCTCTTCCGCCTCAAAGGGAACATTGCGTAACTTGATCCACGTATAATGCCGTGAAACGTCTATCATTCTTACACTGACAGCTGGTGTGACGTTAAGACTTACGTCCTGAAACCAGGTGACCAACGATTCATAGACTGTTGCCGTCAGCAGTTTGACGAAAATTCTTTGGCCTCCATTTAATGCTACTCCATACAAGTCACCATCTTGTATGCCATACGTCTCTCGGATGATCTTTGGCAATAAGACTTGCGCAGAACTAGGCGTTATCGTTCCTCGAAGTAGCTCAATGCCTACAGTATTTATCCGGCGTCTCAGACTAACCGCCATCTTGAGGGAGAATGTAATTTTCGCAACTGAACTTTTTTATTTTTCGTTCGATTTCTTTCATTTTTTTTTGTACGTAAAGAAGCACCTTTCAATAGTAATGTGACCAAGTTTCAATAAGATAGCTCAAAAAACAACTGAGAAAAAAATTATTTACTAATAATCATACATATTGAACAGTATTTTCGTAATGGGACTTGGAGAAGCTGTTTTGGCATTATCTACGCATAAAACAATGCTAAACTGTATTTCAAATGGACGTCCAAACTGTAATTTATCCTTTCTTCATTCTTAAAAAAAATAAAGTTTGTATGGTTTTGACATTCAGCCAAATATCTGACTTTTGCCCTCACAAAAATCAAAAACAAATTATGATATCTCAAAAAACTGTCCATTTGCTTGTAAAACAATCTTTCCTTTATGTTCTCTGTGAATTTCATTACATTCCTGCTATTATTAACGAATATACTGGCTCATATATGTGAATAACTTACTTCCGAGATAATCCGCGAAACAGCCGGACCACCGATTTTTTATTTTTTTAGCTTCTTAATGGTGGTGTCGAGAAAATAGCATTTTTCTCAGCATTACGAATGTATATCATACTTGCCCCATGTTCGTTTTCTTTAATATAAGGACCCTGGAGGTGAAAGAAGGAGAATGGAAGCCCATCCCTGAGGATGGGAATCTTTTATACCCGAGGGAAGGCTCTGAGAATATGCCATATATTATTCATTCTGGAGTATTTACCATATTTCTTTGTTATTTATATTGTTTATTATGTCATATTAGATTAATTGTGATAGATAAATAAGCCGTAGAAGCTATAATAGCGTTATATTGAAGCATATTCCCAGGCCATCCTGAGACTAGAATTTTCCATGACGTCAGCAAAATGGTGCCAGAAGGTTCCTGGTTGGCTGGATGTCTACGGATAAGTCCCACCCACTGTATTATGCTGCCAAATCGTCAATTATTATCTTATAAAGAATAATACAATAAATACACGAAAAAAAAAACGAAAAAAAAAATGAAAATTGACGACAGGTGAGCACACCTGCCGCGGGTGGTGACATCACCCTAGGTGTTTTAAATGACCATTATTATTATTATAATAAAAAAGAAGCGCTAAGCCACAAGGGCTATACAGCTTTAAATGACCATAATTCCTTGTAGGAATATCGTAGAACTTACTTAACAATGATTCTGGTACCATTGTGTTGCCAGAGAGTTAAGCTATTTTTCTATAAGTTTAACTCAATTTGTGAATTTTTCGACAAAAATTTTTCGTTCGCGCTGAGTAGAGTCTATTTCCCCTTGACAATCGCAGTGCACCTATATTGTTAGTAGAGGCGCGACAGCACCACTTCGCACCACTGCAGCCAGGTAACTGACAAGGAAGCTCGCCTACAAACAGCAGAGGGGTGCAGATTCATTAGAGGTTTGCCGGTACTTCCGGCCCGGGTCTTCTCCATATGGTGACCCGGGTGCAGAGTACATCCGCACTCTACCGTGGTCAGGCAGCGAATGTTGACTATACTAGTAATTAGTTTTAAAGATGGCCGGAATTAAGATGCCCTTTACCCTCTGACGAGAATAGTAATTAGGTCTGTAAATGGAATCTAGTGAACAGTTCAGTGATGGACCCAACTTGCATTAAATATAACAATGTAACATAAGTAATGCTAATGGCTACTTGTAACGTTCGTACTGGCACTTCAAATTATTAAAAAAAATAACGATTTTCTGAATAAAAAATTATCCTTTGCATCTGAGCTTAAAACAAAATAATATTAACGTTAAATTTCTGTTAAAGAATTTAGGAAAAAAAATAAATGCAGGATCGGAGTTGTCATCCGTAAGTACTGCAGTAATGCTGCAAGACAGCATAACAGCACTGCATTAATGCTGCAAATCATCATAACAGCACTGCATTAATGCTGTAAATCATCATAACAGCACTGCAGCAACGCTGCAAGACAGCATAACAGCACTGCAGTAATGCTAAAAGACAGCATGACAGCACTGCAGTAATGCTGCAAGACAGCATAACAGCACTGCAGTAATGCTGCAAGACAGTATAACAGCACTGCATTAATGTTGCCAGACATTAAAACAGCAGTTCAGTAATGCTGCAAAACAGTAAAACAGCCCTGTAGTAATGCTGCAAGGCAATATAACATAAGCACTGCAGTAATGCTGCAAAACAGTATAACAGCACTGCAGTAATGCTGCAAGACAGTATAACAGCACTGCAGTAATGCTGCAAGACAGTATAACAGCACTGCAGTAATGCTGCAAGACAGTATAACAGCACTGCAACAATGCTGCAAGACAGTATAACAGCACTGCAATAATGCTGCAAGACAGTATAACAGCACTGCCATAATGCTGCAAGACAGTAAAACAGCACTGCAGTAATGCTGCAAGACAGTGTAACCGCACTGCAGTAATGCTGCAAAACAGCATAACAGCACTGCAGTAATGCTGCAAGACAGTATAACAGCACTGCAGTAATGCTGCAAGACAGTATAACAGCACTGCAGTAATGCTGCAAGACAGTATAACAGCACTGCAGTAATGCTGCAGGAAAGCATAACAGCACTGTAGTAATGCTGCAAGACAGTATAACAGCACAGCAGTAATGCTGCAAGACAGCATAATAGCACTGCAATAATGATGCAAGCCAGTGTAACAGCACTGGAGTAATGCAGCAAGACAGTATAACAGCACTGGATTAATGCTGCAAGACAGTATAGAGCAAGCACTGTAGTAATGCTGCTAGACAATATAACGTAAGCACTGCAATAATGCTGCAAGACAGCATAACAGCATTGCAGTAATGCTGCAAGACAGTATAACAGCACTGTAGTAATGCAAGGCAATATAACATAAGCACTGCAGTAATGCTGCAAAACAGTGTAACTTAAGCACTGCAGTAATGCTGCAAGACAGTATTAAC
Organism: Cherax quadricarinatus; assembly: GCF_038502225.1. Taxonomy (NCBI): domain Eukaryota; kingdom Metazoa; phylum Arthropoda; class Malacostraca; order Decapoda; family Parastacidae; genus Cherax; species Cherax quadricarinatus. Next base: position 11,344 of record NW_027197760.1, on the reverse strand, counting down.
AGCACTGCAGTAATGCTGCAAGACAGTATTAAGAGCACTGCAGTAATGCTGCAAGATAGTATAACAGCACTGCAGTAATGCTGCAAGACAGTATAACAGCACTGGAGTAATGCTGCAAGACAGTATAACAGCACTGTAGTAATGCTGCAAGACAGTATAACAGCACTGCAATAATGCTGCAAGACAGCATAACAGCACTGCAGTAATGCTGCAAGACAGTATAACAGCACTGTAGTAATGCTGCCAGACAATAAAACAGCACTGCAGTAATGCTGCAAAACACTGCAGTAATGCTGCAAAACAGTGTAACTTAAGCACTGCAGTAATGCTGCAAGACAGTATTAACAGCACTGCAGTAATGCTGCAAGACAGTGCTGCAAGCTGCACAGTATAACAGCACTGCAAGATAGCATAACAGCACTGGAGTAATGCTGCAATAACAGCACTGCTGCAAGACAGTATAACACATGCACTGTATTAATGCACTGCAGTAATGCTGCAAAACAGCATAACAGCACTGCTGCAAATGCTGCAACCGTATAACAGCACTGCAGTATTGCTGCAAGACAGCACAGTATAACAGCACTGCAGTAATGCTGCAAGACAAGCCAGTGTATAACAGCACTGGATAATGCACTGCAAGACAGTAATGCTGCAAATGCTGCACAGTATTAACAGCACTGTAGTAATGCTGCAAGATAGTATAACAGCACTGGAGTAATGTATAACAGCACTGGAGTAATGCTGCAAGACAGTAAAACAGCACTGCAGTAATGCTGCAAGATAGTATAACAAGACACTGCAGTAATGCTGCAAGATAGTATAACAGCACTGCAGTAATGCTGCAAGACAGTATAACAGCACTGGAGTAATGCTGCAAGACAATATAACAGCACTGCATTAATGCTGCCAGACAATAAAACAGCAGTGCAGTAATGCTGCAAGACAGTAAAACAGCACTGTAGTAATGCAAGGCAATATAACATAAGCACTGCAGTAATGCTGTAAAACAGTGTAACTTAAGCACTGCAGTAATGCTGCAAGACAGCATAACAGCACTGTATTAATGCTGCAAGGCAGTAAAACAACAGTGCATTAATGCTGCAAGACAGTAAAACAACACTTGCAGTAATGCTGCAAGACAATGTAACATAAGCACTGCAGTAATGCTGCAAGACAATATAACGTAAGCACTGCAATAATGCTGCAAGACAGTAAAATAGCACTGCAGTAATGCTGCAAGACAGTAAAATAGCACTGCAGTAATGCTGCAAGACAGTATAACAGCACTGCAGTAATGCTGCAAGACAGTATAACAGCACTGCAGTAATCCTTCAAGACAGTGTAAGCACTGCAGTAATGCTGCAAGACAGTGTAAGCACTGCAGTAATGCTGCAAGACAGTATAACAGCACTGCAGTAATGGTGCAAAACAGTATAATGTAATGACTGCAGTAATGCTGCAAGACAATATAACGTAACTGCTGCAGAAATGCTGCAAGACAGTATGAGGCAAGTTCTCAAAAATGTTCTCTAGTTTGTCCAGTCTGCCATTTAAGCTGCAAACCTTTTTTCTCGAGACTTAAGGTTGTCCAGATGCGTTCACAATATAAATAACCAGGTGAAGGCTACACTCTCTGTCAGAAACTGCTAAAAGTAACAACCTCCAATATTTATATCCTACCAACACTCTGCCAACAGTTGACCAACATTCTTTAAAGTATTCATCATCCAGACAATGTAAAACGAGCGAGGAATCTGTAAAGAAAGGTGCAGGAGGGAGAGAAATGGAGGGGTGATAATGATGAGGACAGAAGGAAAATGATGAAGAAGGAAGCTAAGGGAAACGAGAAATGCAAAATGACCGCCGCTCTGCAAAGATAGGGTGAGTCGGAGAGAGGAGTCACAATGAATCCAAGAGAGGCGAGTGGGCGGGGCAGACAGCAAGAAAATGGAGCACTTGAATATGGCGTCCGAGTGTTTCCCGGGCTGCAACTCCCATCACTACCCTCGTACACTAGCCAGCAATAATATTCGTCTCCATAACCCTGCTACTATACAGAGTTTCACGCTGAAGTGTCAGTTATTAATGCATGGTGTATAGAAAAACCGTAGCAATATGTTTTAGCTATGTTATGTTATTACGTAAGAGTTTATTTGTGACAAACTTCATTTTTCTTCCCTGTGAGGTCAAATACTCCATCTTGGTCTCACCTAGGCCTAGAAAATAACCTCTGATTTTCTCAAACATCTCTTTCTTAAAATTCCATCGTTTCCTGACATCCGTCTTGAAGATTTTCCCTCTTCCTCCTAATATATTCCACCGCTGTGTGTATCCCCGCTCCTAGTGATTCGCCCCTCGCCTCAAACTTTCACATATTAAGAAACAACTGCAACCACGAGGTTTCGAATTGTCTAGCTCGAAACATCATTTATTAAGAAACTATGTCATGCAAGACCGTTTGTGAGGATCATGTACGATGCGGTGCACATTACTTCTGCTCAGCAGCAGTAATGTACATCTGAAGGAATGGAGACAATATGAAAAAAACTATTAAGTCATTCTAAATATGATGCTGAATAAAATAGAAAAAAATAAGATGATAATTCATTGTTGCAATGGAACATGTAGGTCAGCATGAAATGAAAATATTTTTAATTAAAAAAAAAAAAAGGTTCAGTACGAGACTGACAGTAATACAACATGAAATTTAATCATGTCTCTAAAGCTGGTAACTGTCAGGAATCAACGTCAGTATGATGTCAGGACAAGTTAACAATTGTACAGCACCCAAGAAATGCAGTTATCAAATACCTTATTCTATATGACTATAAAAGACTGAAATGGGTTTCCTGATCACTCTAAGTCAGTAACAGTATAACGCAATTTAAAACGACAGTCCAGGAATAACTAATTAGTGAAGTTAGAGAGGAGAGTGATGGCTGCACCAACCTTGAGAGGTGAGAGTGATGGCTGCACCAACCTTGATGATGGTGAAGAAGCAGAGTGGAGAGGGATGCTGCACCAACCTTGATGATGGTGAAGAAGCAGAGTGGAGAGGGATGCTGCACCAACCTTGATGATGGTGAAGAAGCAGAGTGGAGAGGGATGCTGCACCAACCTTGATGATGGTGAAGAAGCAGAGTGGAGAGGGATGCTGCACCAACCTTGATGATGGTGAAGAAGCAGAGTGGAGAGGGATGCTGCACCAACCTTGATGATGGTGAAGAAGCAGAGTGGAGAGGGATGCTTCACCAACCTTGATGATGGTGAAGAAGCAGAGTGGAGAGGGATGCTGCACCAACCTTGATGATGGTGAAGAAGCAGAGTGGAGAGGGATGCTGCACCAACCTTGATGATGGTGAAGAAGCAGAGTGGAGAGGGATGCTGCACCAACCTTGATGATGGTGAAGAAGCAGAGTGGAGAGGGATGCTGCACCAACCTTGATGATGGTGAAGAAGCAGAGTGGAGAGGGATGCTGCACCAACCTTGATGATGGTGAAGAAGCAGAGTGGAGAGGGATGCTGCACCAACCTTGATGATGGTGAAGAAGCAGAGTGGAGAGGGATGCTGCACCAACCTTGATGATGGTGAAGAAGCAGAGTGGAGAGGGATGCTGCACCAACCTTGATGATGGTGAAGAAGCAGAGTGGAGAGTGATGGCTGCACCAACCTTGATGATGGTGAAGAAGCAGAGTGGAGAGGGATGCTGCACCAACCTTGATGATGGTGAAGAAGCAGAGTGGAGAGGGATGCTGCACCAACCTTGATGATGGTGAAGAAGCAGAGTGGAGAGGGATGCTGCACCAACCTTGATGATGGTGAAGAAGCAGAGTGGAGAGGGATGCTGCACCAACCTTGATGATGGTGAAGAAGCAGAGTGGAGAGGGATGCTGCACCAACCTTGATGATGGTGAAGAAGCAGAGTGGAGAGGGATGCTGCACCAACCTTGATGATGGTGAAGAAGCAGAGTGGAGAGATGATGGTGAAGAAGCAGAGTGGAGAGGGATGCTGCACCAACCTTGATGATGGTGAAGAAGCTGCACCAACCTTGATGATGGTGAAGAAGCAGAGTGGAGAGGGATGCTGCACCAACCTTGATGATGGTGAAGAAGCAGAGTGGAGAGGGATGCTGCACCAACCTTGATGATGGTGAAGAAGCAGAGTGGAGAGGGATGCTGCACCAACCTTGATGATGGTGAAGAAGCAGAGTGGAGAGGGATGCTGCACCAACCTTGATGATGGTGAAGAAGCAGAGTGGAGAGGGATGCTGCACCAACCTTGATGATGGTGAAGAAGCAGAGTGGAGAGGGATGCTGCACCAACCTTGATGATGGTGAAGAAGCAGAGTGGAGAGGGATGCTGCACCAACCTTGATGATGGTGAAGAAGCAGAGTGGAGAGGGATGCTGCACCAACCTTGATGATGGTGAAGAAGCAGAGTGGAGAGGGATGCTTCACCAACCTTGATGATGGTGAAGAAGCAGAGTGGAGAGGGATGCTTCACCAACCTTGATGATGGTGAAGAAGCAGAGTGGAGAGGGATGCTGCACCAACCTTGATGATGGTGAAGAAGCAGAGTGGAGAGGGATGCTGCACCAACCTTGATGATGGTGAAGAAGCAGAGTGGAGAGGGATGCTTCACCAACCTTGATGATGGTGAAGAAGCAGAGTGGAGAGGGATGCTGCACCAACCTTGATGATGGTGAAGAAGCAGAGTGGAGAGGGATGCTGCACCAACCTTGATGATGGTGAAGAAGCAGAGTGGAGAGGGATGCTGCACCAACCTTGATGATGGTGAAGAAGCAGAGTGGAGAGGGATGCTGCACCAACCTTGATGATGGTGAAGAAGCAGAGTGGAGAGGGATGCTGCACCAACCTTGATGATGGTGAAGAAGCAGAGTGGAGAGGGATGCTGCACCAACCTTGATGATGGTGAAGAAGCAGAGTGGAGAGGGATGCTGCACCAACCTTGATGATGGTGAAGAAGCAGAGTGGAGAGGGATGCTTCACCAACCTTGATGATGGTGAAGAAGCAGAGTGGAGAGGGATGCTGCACCAACCTTGATGATGGTGAAGAAGCAGAGTGGAGAGGGATGCTTCACCAACCTTGATGATGGTGAAGAAGCAGAGTGGAGAGGGATGCTGCACCAACCTTGATGATGGTGAAGAAGCAGAGTGGAGAGGGATGCTTCACCAACCTTGATGATGGTGAAGAAGCAGAGTGGAGAGGGATGCTGCACCAACCTTGATGATGGTGAAGAAGCAGAGTGGAGAGGGATGCTTCACCAACCTTGATGATGGTGAAGAAGCAGAGTGGAGAGGGATGCTTCACCAACCTTGATGATGGTGAAGAAGCAGAGTGGAGAGGGATGCTTCACCAACCTTGATGATGGTGAAGAAGCAGAGTGTGATGATGGCTTCACCAACCTTGATGATGGTGAAGAAGCAGAGTGGAGAGGGATGCTTCACCAACCTTGATGATGGTGAAGAAGCAGTGTGTGATGGCTTCACCAACCTTGATGATGGTGAAGAAGCAGAGTGGAGAGGGATGCTTCACCAACCTTGATGATGGTGAAGAAGCAGAGTGGAGAGGGATGCTTCACCAACCTTGATGATGGTGAAGAAGCAGAGTGGAGAGGGATGCTTCACCAACCTTGATGATGGTGAAGAAGCAGAGTGGAGAGGGATGCTTCACCAACCTTGATGATGGTGAAGAAGCAGAGTGGAGAGGGATGCTGCACCAACCTTGATGATGGTGAAGAAGCAGAGTGGAGAGGGATGCTTCACCAACCTTGATGATGGTGAAGAAGCAGAGTGGAGAGGGATGCTTCACCAACCTTGATGATGGTGAAGAAGCAGAGTGGAGAGGGATGCTTCACCAACCTTGATGATGGTGAAGAAGCAGAGTGGAGAGGGATGCTTCACCAACCTTGATGATGGTGAAGAAGCAGAGTGGAGAGGGATGCTTCACCAACCTTGATGATGGTGAAGAAGCAGAGTGTGGAGAGGGATGGCTTCACCAACCTTGATGATGGTGAAGAAGCAGAGTGGAGAGGGATGCTTCACCAACCTTGATGATGGTGAAGAAGCAGAGTGGAGAGGGATGCTTCACCAACCTTGATGATGGTGAAGAAGCAGAGTGGAGAGTGATGGCTGCACCAACCTTGATGATGGTGAAGAAGCAGAGTGGAGAGGGATGCTTCACCAACCTTGATGATGGTGAAGAAGCAGAGTGGAGAGGGATGCTTCACCAACCTTGATGATGGTGAAGAAGCAGAGTGGAGAGGGATGCTGCACCAACCTTGATGATGGTGAAGAAACAGAGTGGAGAGGGATGCTTCACCAACCTTGATGATGGTGAAGAAGCAGAGTGGAGAGGGATGCTTCACCAACCTTGATGATGGTGAAGAAGCAGAGTGGAGAGTGATGGCTGCACCAACCTTGATGATGGTGAAGAAGCAGAGTGGAGAGGGATGCTTCACCAACCTTGATGATGGTGAAGAAGCAGAGTGGAGAGTGATGGCTGCACCAACCTTGATGATGGTGAAGAAGCAGAGTGGAGAGGGATGCTTCACCAACCTTGATGATGGTGAAGAAGCAGAGTGGAGAGGGATGCTGCACCAACCTTGATGATGGTGAAGAAGCAGAGTGGAGAGGGATGCTTCACCAACCTTGATGATGGTGAAGAAGCAGAGTGGAGAGGGATGCTGCACCAACCTTGATGATGGTGAAGAAGCAGAGTGGAGAGGGATGCTGCACCAACCTTGATGATGGTGAAGAAGCAGAGTGGAGAGGGATGCTTCACCAACCTTGATGATGGTGAAGAAGCAGAGTGGAGAGGGATGCTTCACCAACCTTGATGATGGTGAAGAAGCAGAGTGGAGAGGGATGCTGCACCAACCTTGATGATGGTGAAGAAGCAGAGTGGAGAGGGATGCTGCACCAACCTTGATGATGGTGAAGAAGCAGAGTGGAGAGGGATGCTGCACCAACCTTGATGATGGTGAAGAAGCAGAGTGGAGAGGGATGCTGCACCAACCTTGATGATGGTGAAGAAGCAGAGTGGAGAGGGATGCTGCACCAACCTTGATGATGGTGAAGAAGCAGAGTGGAGAGGGATGCTGCACCAACCTTGATGATGGTGAAGAAGCAGAGTGGAGAGGGATGCTTCACCAACCTTGATGATGGTGAAGAAGCAGAGTGGAGAGGGAAGCTGCACCAACCTTGATGATGGTGAAGAAGCAGAGTGGAGAGGGATGCTGCACCAACCTTGATGATGGTGAAGAAGCAGAGTGAAGAGGGATGCTGCACCAACCTTGATGATGGTGAAGAAGCAGAGTGGAGAGGGATGCTGCACCAGCCTTGATGATGGTGAAGAAGCAGAGTGGAGAGGGATGCTGCACCAACCTTGATGATGGTGAAGAAGCAGAGTGAAGAGCGATGCTGCACCAACCTTGATGATGGTGAAGAAGCAGAGTGGAGAGGGATGCTGCACCAACCTTGATGATGGTGAAGAAGCAGAGTGGAGAGGGATGCTGCACCAACCTTGATGATGGTGAAGAAGCAGAGTGGAGAGGGATGCTGCACCAACCTTGGTGATGGTGAAGAAGCAGAGTGGAGAGGGATGCTTCACCAACCTTGATGATGGTGAAGAAGCAGAGTGGAGAGGGATGCTGCACCAACCTTGATGATGGTGAAGAAGCAGAGTGGAGAGGGATGCTTCACCAACCTTGATGATGGTGAAGAAGCAGAGTGGAGAGGGATGCTGCACCAACCTTGATGATGGTGAAGAAGCAGAGTGGAGAGGGATGCTGCACCAACCTTGATGATGGTGAAGAAGCAGAGTGGAGAGGGATGCTGCACCAACCTTGATGATGGTGAAGAAGCAGAGTGGAGAGGGATGCTGCACCAACCTTGATGATGGTGAAGAAGCAGAGTGGAGAGCGCAGAGTGGAGAGGGATGCTTCACCAACCTTGATGATGGTGAAGAAGCAGAGTGGAGAGGGATGCTGCACCAACCTTGATGATGGTGAAGAAGCAGAGTGGAGAGGGATGCTGCACCAACCTTGATGATGGTGAAGAAGCAGAGTGGAGAGGGATGCTGCACCAACCTTGATGATGGTGAAGAAGCAGAGTGTGATGATGGCTTCACCAACCTTAATGATGGTGAAGAAGCAGTGTGTGATGATGGCTTCACCAACCTTGATGATGGTGAAGAAGCAGTGTGTGATGATGGCTTCACCAACCTTGATGATGGTGAAGAAGCAGTGTGTGATGGCTTCACCAACCTTGATGATGGTGAAGAACTCTTGATCACAGGCAATGGAGCTTCCCTTCGCTTCCTTCTTCAAGTTACTACTGCTTAACATAGTATTATTAATTAACAAGCATAAAGACAATACATATATGAGCACAATGTTTATTCTCAGAACAAGCGGAATTATTTACATGTGTTTATCTCAGGTCAGAGATGAGTGGAACTGAGGCACCTTGACTCAGAGAAAGTGCACAGTAATATCCACAAAAAGCCAGGCCACACATAACTCCAGTGACAAGCGTAGGTTCCAGCCTCCTCCTCTGGCCTCCCCACACATAACTCTAGTGACCAGTGTAGGTTCCAGCCTCCTCTTGCCTCGCCACATATAACTCCAGTAACCAGCGTAGGTTCCAGCCTCCTCTGGCTTCACCACACACAACTCCAGTGACCAGTGTTGGTTCCAGCCTCTGGCAGAGTGCACCACAAATTAATAATGCAGTTGAATATTAGTGATGATATGAAGGTAATCACTAGAGTCAATATAAGGAGAACTAATAATCACATTTCAATTAAATGGTAAATTATGATATTTCGCACCCCAAACCTAATTCAAACCTTTCAAAGAAACCAAAAAAGACCAATATCGGCTGAGTTAATAACCTTGGGAAGGTTGAATATAATCAGATTCGACACTAAGAAATTATCGCTTGAAAAGTAGCATTTCATTTTTTTTTTAATTTTCCAATAAAAAGCAAACTGGGACGCAGTCAGGTCATGATCAGTAAGTAAATAAGTGTAAAATAAACTTAGTATACAAAACAAACAACTTTCAACAATGGCTTTGAGGACAGACAAATACTATTATAAGTAGATAAAGGAACGTTAAGTTTATTTAACCTGGGATAACCAGTCAAATACTGTGACTTATTTCTGATTACAGGAGAGATTCTTCAGTTATTTCACATTTGATTAATAAAACTGGCACTTGATAACTGACACAAACTAACGTCAATAGTTGATAACTAACATTTAATAACTGACATAAACTAACATCAAGAGTTAATAACTGGCACTTGATAACTGACACTTAATAACTGACATAAACTAACATCAAGAGTTAATAACTGGCACTTGATAACTGACACTTAATAACTGACATAAACTAACATCAAGAGTTAATAACTGGCACTTGATAACTGACACAAGCTAACGTCAAGAGTTGATAACTGGCACTTGATAACTGACACAAGCTAACATCATGAGTTGATAACTGACACAAGCTAACATCATGAGTTGATAACTGACACAAGCTAACATCATGAGTTGATAACTGACACTTGATAACTGACACAACCTAACATCAAGAGTTGATAACTGACGCTTGATAACTGACACAACCTAACGTCAAGAGTTGATAACTGGCACTTGATAACTGACACAAGCTAACATCATGAGTTGATAACTGACACAAGCTAACATCATGAGTTGATAACTGACACAAGCTAACATCATGAGTTGATAACTGACACAAGCTAACATCATGAGTTGATAACTGACACAAGCTAACATCATGAGTTGATAACTGACACAAGCTAACATCATGAGTTGATAAATGACATTTGATAACTGACACTTGATAACTGACAAAAGCGAACAGCAATGGTTGAAAACTGGCAGTTGACAACTGACATAAGATAACATCAATAGTTGATAACTGGCACTTGATAACTGGCACTTGATAACTGACACTTGATAACTGACACTTGATAACTGACACTTGATAACTGACACTTGATAACTGACACTTGATAACTGACACTTGATAACTGACACTTGATAACATCAAGGGTTGATAACTGACACTTAATAACTGACACAAGCTAACATCAAGAGTTGATAACTGTTACACCCTTTTGTTCATTTTAAGTAGACTGTTTCTACTTGTTATTATCACAATGGTATACTTTTACATGTTATTTTTGCTATTTCACTTAATATTATATTCATGAGTAATTCCATTAATAGCTAAAATGAATTTACTCTAATTTATAATATTATCTGGTCGTATTACTTACCTTTATATAGGTAGGTCGTTTAATTAGTGTCAACTGCTGGTGACCTGGCCAAGCACCAGTAGGTGTTTTGAGCTACTCAACCCCTGCTCCGACCGAGACAAAGTGGGCTGGTAAAGCCTCACTGAGTTCAGTTCATACCTTCCTCTGGACCAGGAAGGGTCTCGGGAAGTATCCACCTCTAGACCAACATTTGCCTCCCTAGAAAATACCAGGAATTTTCGGAAACTCATTGCTAAGACATATATCGGTTGGAGAAGGCGGTTGGGAAGCTCTTAGAGATAGTGAAGCCAAGTGATCAAGCCTCTGTGGTGTAGAGGGCTTATTGCAGAGTGAACCCTATGTAAGAGTTCTATTAATGTGGTGTTCAAGTTTTTAAAGCAACGCCTGTGCCTGTACATGTAGTGATATTTCTTGACTCACTCAGAGCCATTTGTAAATACATATCCTAGTACTGTGATGTTTTAATAAGTGTTCTACTCGTAGTGCAAAATATGAGAAAGTGGATTTAAGTGGTTTTGGTTATTAATAAATTAAATAGAAACCAAGGAAATTCCTTTTCTTTCACGATGTGTTAAGTTTGTTACGATAAACACTATAACCCAGGGACCAACTGACTATGTTCGTAACAATAACTGACACTTGATAACTGACACACGCTAATATCAAGAGTTGATAACTGACACAACCTAACATCAAGACGTTGTTTCCTGCCAGAGAAACACATCAACTTTAAAAGCCGACAGGAAGATGCATCTTCCAGATAATGCACAAAATCCATCAATTTTTGTACCAACACTGCCACAACCCATGAAACCAGCCATCCATTTCATAAAATGGAATTGTTATATATTATTCAGAGGAAAGCGTTAAACCCGTAAGGGTCATTTAATGTGTTGAATAAGAATGGGTAGTTCACTCCAATTCCTCGAATCAACAGCCTTTCGCCATTATCAAGACCATAGAATGCAATAAAGCAGAAACGGCAAAATAGAATTTATTAACTCCATT